>NW_010395715.1:0-4625 GCF_000710305.1 Buceros rhinoceros silvestris | reverse complement strand
AGAAGAAATCCTACTTCTATCTGCTTTGAAATGGAAATGAGATTTCAGCTGAACCCTGACTTGGGTTTTGCAGAATCTCAGCAAGCAAAGTTTTTCTAGTGTTTGCTACCCACCACCATTTCTCTCGATGATGTATTTTCAATGATTAATTCCATAAATGGCTTAGTAGCTTTTATACAAGTTGCTATGCAAAATAAATGTCATGCTGTTTCTTCAGCTGTGCAGTACTACGCTTTTTCCCTTTCTAAATAGCAACCACCCCAAAAGGGAAGGAAGGTGTTCTTTTGTAGTCATGTCCCTGTGGCCTCTCTCTTCCTCTAAACAAGATTTTCTGCAGCCTAAGAGCAGAAATGTGGCTGCTCAAGCATATCTCACTGCACATTTACTTAAACTTTAGATGTACGCTACTAGGTTGAGGTCAGCAGCACAGAGCAAGATGATGCACAGTTCAGATGGGCTACACAATCCATTTCATCAGATAAGACCTCTGAAGCGGCATCCAGTCTCAGTGAAAAACTTCCCTCTCCACCCCATGCTGGAGGCTGCAGCTGATGCCATATGAGAGTGAGCAGTAATTCAGAATGACGTTTATAGTTGGGAGCATGCTGGCTCAGCTCATGCTTGTGTTTCTTACTTGACAAGACACTGGCTCTGATTCTCAAAGCATTGTGCAGACAAATCCTGTCTTTGGTGAGGAATCTCTATGTGGCTTGTAACTTAAAAATGATCTTTTCATTCTACTCAGGAAACAGTAAAAAAAAAAATGGAGAAACTAATCAAGTTTTACGGACTTGTGTGTATATGTGACTTTGTCGCTGAATTTTGTCACGGACAAAAATTATGTGGATATGTCACTGTCTGTTGGGGAAGGTGGAGTCTGGATTTTGGGGAAAGAAAGAGGATGACTCGTTTCCAAGGTGATGGAGAAAATCTACAGCAAGTCCAATCTTGGTATCTTAACAAAAATACTCCATGTGTGTGTCTCCAAACAAGGCAGAATCTGGTCCACAAAAATGATCAGTAGAAAAAGAGAAGGATAAGTAGATAGATGTATTTAAAAATAAGTAAATCTAGTGGTCCTGGAGTTAAAAAGAAAGCAAACCTCTGAGCAAAGAGATGACTTAAAAGTGTAACCTACGTGTGAAGGTATGTGAAAGTACCACTTTACAATAGATGATCCTAGAATAGAGAACGTAGACTTTTACGTAGCTAGTTGGACTGGATAGCAGGCTGATCATGTGCTGTGATCAGCAAATCAAAGTGTAAGACAGGGTGGTTAAAAACCCGAAGGCATTTGTTATAAGAAGGGATAATGTCCACATTCCAGAAAGTGCCAGTTCTAGTAGAGCCGAGATAACTTGTGTTCCACGTCTTGACTGAAAATCCATCTCTCCATGGTCTTCTGTCCAACTCATGCTTTTCAGAGTGAAAAATACAAGCCTGAGGAACGCACTAGCAGGATTAGCAGAATTACATATGAGTGTTTCCTCCAAATAGTCAATCTCTGTGTCCTGTGTGAATGAATCGGCATGTATTTTCCATGCTGGACTCCACCCATCTTGGCCTTGGTCAGATGGGGTATTGCATTTGTGGCAAGACACCTAGAACCTTCTGAAAATGTGATGAGGACAAAAATTGCCTGGATCCTGATGTTTCAACCCAGAAGAGAATGTTCCTGCTTGCATTTTCCTAAATATTTCATCAAAGTTAAGGATAGAAACAATCCCCTTAAGGAGCCACATGAAATTAGAATGTTAGTCATGTTTCTGTTGGAAAAAAAAAAACAAAACAAGCCAAAGGAGAGTCAAGGAAAGCCAGAAGTTGCTTCTTGTAAGATCTGAAAAAGTCTCTGGTTTTGCTGGCTTAATCCAAAAAGATTTTTTTATTAACTTATTTTTTGGAGTGCAGGGCATCTACTGATCTTCCTCTACTACTTCCAGTGAACTTGAAGTTGTGGCATTGGCATTCACATACTGTAAGTTGTATGTTTTTTAACAGAAGAGAGACAAATTAGGAGCAAATCAAATGTATTTATGGTCTCATGCAAATCTGCTGGAGAAAGGGATAACGAATCTGCAGTCATATCCCTTTTCTTGTGTGCCATATCATGAAACAGGCCAACTTTGTGCCTGGCTTCATATGAGTGACTTACTCCTTCATCTGTCTGTCTGCCTGTGTGTGGCATCTAAGAGCATGTCATAAGGCAGTGCTGATCTCCGTGTACTTGACCACTTACAGATCCTTCCTAAAGCATCCCCTGGCTACTATGCCAGCAGGAACAGGAAAAGATAAAAGAGAAGTGAACTGAACAAGAGACCATCTTTGTTTGACATGGACATACTGGAGTGAGCGTGTCCAGCATAGGTCCACTAGAATGATTCAGGGATTGGAGCATCTGGCGTATCAGCAGAGGCTAGGAGAGCTGGGATTTTTTAGCCTTGAGAAGGGAGTTTGAGTGGAATCAAAGTGTGTAAATGTGTATCAACATGTATAAATACCTGATGGAAGGTAGTTAAAAAAGTGGAGCCAGACTCTTCTTGGTGTTATCCAGAGGGAACAGGTACAAACTGAAGTTCATGAAATTACATTTAAAAGTGAGAAAAAAAATTTTTATTATGCAGGTGTTAAACAGTGAAACAGGTTGCCCAGCAAGGTTGTGGACTCTCCGTCCTCGGACGGATGCTCAAAACCTGACTTGGCACAGCCCTGAGTAACCTCTAGCTGACCTTGTTCTGAGTGTGGAGACTGGACCTCCGGGAGTCTATTTAGACTTAAACAATTCTCCTGTGAATCTGTGACATCCATTCTGGGGACTTCAGGAAAAGAAACCCACAACTCTAATCTTAGCTATTCAGTAGTGTACAAGAGCATGGCGCTTCACAAATTTTTGAACACTGACCCTACCACACAAGTAGCTTGACTCATGTAAAACATTTCCTCCTGTCTCAATGATTCAAATGGATGATGAGATAAGCTTGTAACAGCATCTCATCATCTGCCCCGAGCCCATCTTCAGTGTATTCCTCCTTCAGAAATATTCTGTGTAACAGCTTGACTTAGTTGGGTGCAGGTGCGTCTCACTGCTGGCTCTAACAGGCATCTCCACCAGCTAGGTCTGGACAGGGCATAGGTACTGGTCCTCTCTGAGGTTTGCATACATCGCCAGCTTAGATCTCTTTGCAGTCTCCTTTTCCGTGGGGAACTGCAACAAGTCCTGCAACAAGACCATCAGACTAGTATTTAGAAATTCTCTAAATCTTCTTGAGCAGCTGCTGGGGCAACATAGTAGGAGAAGAAAGCCGGACTTAGCAGAGTTTCTTGGTTGCTTTCAAAGAAGTCCAGTTAAAGACCTTTGATGAAGGCCCCTTTCCCTTGTTGAAGTTTTCCCCTGAGTTTCTGTAGCCTTTCAGGCAGGACCGCATCTCTCCTCATCCTTTTCCCCATATGGCACAGGTAAAACCTTGCTCCTTGCAGTAAGTCTCTCCCCTGTGCCAGATGCCTGCATAAACTCCAGCCCGCTGCTTTTTGTCACCTTTCCCCCACCTCTGAGCAGGCAGAAGGCAAGCCCTGCCAAGATAGTTGAGTTAGTCCAGCCGAGGGGAGCCATTAGCAGCCAGCAAGGCTGAGAGGCTGGCTTTCAGCTTTCCAGGGCAGGGACATCGCCTGGAAAGCAGCAGCGTACCCAGGCCTTGGCCAAGTTCAGACACGTGTTGACGCGTACTACAAGATGGAGCCTCTCACTGGGTAGTGGCCTCTTCCAGTCGGAGATGGGGTTGGGTAAGCTTGTACGCCATGCAAAACGTCGGTAATGTAACTACCAAATCGAAGTGATAGGGAAACTTTTCTTCTGATTCCTGCTTGACAGTCATTCCATGTCATACGGATACTGAGTATGGGGCAAGCATCACAAATAAAACTACAGCATTATTTTGGATAAAAATGGCATCTATAGCAGCGACAGTAATGCAACACAGAAACTATCTGCAGTTGTTCCCTTTGTAGACTGGGTTGTTCTTGAGTAGTTCAAGGCGCAGGACAAGAATCTAGGAGGTCTACATTTTCTTCATGCATTCCTAGCTGCTGGTTGATTGTGTAGCCTGAAAAATTAACTATTTTTAGAGGGTAAGACAACCTAAAGGTGAAATGAAAGAGGAGCAACATTTGAATACAGAAAAGGTGACTTGCATGGCATGCAGAGCTCTGCCTGTTTCCTCCCCAGCCGCCCGGAGCAAGCGGTACCGCTAAGGAATTTGGTGCCAAAGGCAGGCTCTGGGCAGCCTGTTGGAGGCTTCGGGCACGGCAGGCCCTTCTCCCCGGGGGACAAGAGGTCCTTCCTCGTTGCAGACCTCTTGTGGCCAGGGGCAAAGTGCGCTGCAGCTGCAGGCTACGGGCTGGAGGCACAGACCAAGCAGTCCTGAAGGCTACGCGATTACTGTGCCTGGTGATACCTGTAGCCTTGGAGAAGACCCGAGAACATGGTTGTCCGGGACGGAAGAGCTCCGAAGGACTGTCCTTTCTGCTGGAGGAGTGCGTGGCTGCAGGAGGACAGATGAGGGGCAGGGCTGGGTGGAAGAGAGCTGTAGAGCTAGAACGGGTCAGCCTTGGTGGGAGCACCCCGGAGGAGG
>NW_010395714.1:18944-42637 GCF_000710305.1 Buceros rhinoceros silvestris | reverse complement strand
AGGCCTGCTGGGTCCGACCTGCCGATCGACTGGGCCTGAGGCCCGAAGACTGCAGACTCTGAACTCTCTGAACTGTTTTGCCGTCCCATCTGGAAATCGGGTGAGAATATTCGAACTCCCTGAACTCTGTGTCGTGCCGAGAGGTTTTTTTCCCCTCTGCTTAAAATCGGCTGTCCATGGCCACTGCTGCCGCTGCCCCCCCTCTCCCGGCGCGAGAAGAATTTTGCTCCTCGCCGGGACAGCAGACCTGCAAGGTCTCCCACTTTTATCTCGTCGTTGGCTGCTTGCCCAGGATTTTGACCTTGAAAAAAGAACAGTTTGTGTAAATCTTCACTTCTTCGTTTTTTTTCCTTTTTTCTCGGTTTGTGCATATGTATAGAGTAGTTTTATTGTTTATTAAAAGTTTGTTTCAGTTCCGAATGCAGACCGAGGTGTGAATTTCTTCCTTCCCCTTTAAATCCCCTCTGTCTTTAACAAGACAGAAGAATTTGTTAAGGATTCGAGGAGTTATTAAAGTTATTATTACCTCGGTCCCTTGACCCTTAACACCTTTGTCTTTTGCTTATATGTCTTATGCTTTGTCTTTGCTTAAGTCTGACCTTGCTGACTTATCAAAACTGAAATTTAGTGTATTTCCTCCTTTCTTAGGTGGGTACCACACAACTCCCCGAAACTTCTTTCAGGTCTTGTGAGGATATTAGAAGATAATCTGTGGCTACCTGCCTGGTTTTGTTTGAAAGGAATTAATTCCATATTGGATGAAGACTTTCATACTCCTATTTATGTGCAGAAACTACCGAAAGTGTGTACATTTTACTTTTGAAGTTAAGACTCTTGTGTAATTTGTACTTTTCCTGCAGGAGTTGACGTGATTATTCAAAAACCTTTGGTGCAGTTCATTACAGAATCAAACTCAGCTTCTGAATCACCAGGGAAGTCTCTGTGAGGCTTCAGATCTGGGTAAGACAGGTGAACATTTAAATGAATTTACATGCAGAAAAAAAACTTAGCTGGGATTTGACCTGATGAAACAAGTTCCTTTAATAAAAGAAAGGCAGTTACTCTTGTTATTTCTTCAGCTTCTCCTTATCAAAGATTTTATTTGTTTTTTGGTTAAGTAAACAAAGGCTATGTTTCAAGATCACAACATTCATTGTTTTCCCACTTCACTGAAAAGCGCTCAGCTGTGATAATTACTCGTTCAAATCTCCCTAAGTTTTTCTTTCTATCTAGACAAGACCTGAGTTAAGATTTAAGAGGAAAAATGCTTTATTTCTTGTGGTAATGTACGGTTTGATGTTATTGTAGAGTAAGTGGCAAATCAGGTACATTTAAGTGAGAGCTCTCTTTGCATACGATATTCTTCAAAGCTACAAAACCTCAAAAAAGTATTGCTCTGAGGAAAATACAGGACAAAAATTTGGACAATGGTTACAATGAACACGCTTGTACCATGCCTAAACCTCTGTTAGAAACTGGAAATCTAATTAGCTTGCAGTACCTTTGCCTGAAACTACAGTGAAAGATACTACAAAAGAAATTGTGTAAAAACTGGAATGTATGACCTTAACTTTTATTTCAAAGTCTGTTAATAAAACAATAAAATTTTCTACTCTTTTCCTGTTAACTGCCAAGAAAAGCAGAATCAGGAATAAAGCTAGAATACTTTTGAGCTAAGTGTAGATGGGTGTAAAGCAACTTCAGATCCACTTACTCATGAATGGCTGTACTCGTATTGTGAAAGAGGCCAAAAAAAAAAAAGAGATACTCGCTTTACCTCAGCTGCTGTGTGGATTGCCCTTTCTGATGTGGGACGGCTGATAGCAGATTGGCTACTTTCAGTGCAAAGTTTTCTAATAGAAATGCTGAATCTTTAAAACTAAAATGAGCCACCAGGAAGTGACATTTTAGACACCACCTAAGAAGCAATAATTTGAAAATTTCATACATTTAAATATTATATGACAGGGTATTGTTTTACAGTTCACTGATGAGCGGTTACCATGTATTCATTAACAGAATAATTAAGATGTTACTTACCATAGCAATTTTTGTTTCTCAGCCAGTTGTCAGCTAGAATGCCAACTCCTGAAACCACTAGCCCGTATCAGTCTTCATGTATGCTTTGTCATTACTAAATCCTGGTTGGAAACCAAAATAACAAACATGAAAATCAAAATATTTATTTTTGATAGGAAAATCCAAACTCAATATATTTTCAGTACAAAAATCCAAGAACGATATTTCTTGTTTTCCAGAAATGACTGAATTACTGAATTTCTGTTTGTCATTTTGAAGTATTGAGTTCTCATTCTAAAACTGAACACATAATTTTATCAGTGTCTGTCCCCAAAATCTCTTTACTCAGCATATAAGGGTATGCGAATGGAGCAAATTGTCTACATTTGTATCTTCAAGGGGGCATCAGGAATCACATACCTGGCATAAGCCTCGGAAGAGATTTGGTGGCAGCACCAGCTCCAGTGTCCTGTCCTCTAACCTGTATCGCACAAGGACACACAGCTCCCTGATCCTCACAGTTCCAGTCCTGGTAAGATCCTTCAGTCCAAAGAACCACACTTCCTTGTCCTTGTTTGTACCACCTCATCTCTTTCTCTCCTTGAGCTTCTCATCCCATCCATGGAAAAGGTACTCTAGGCTGCTGCTTTCCGCAGACCCTCTTGCCATGTTGTCCTTTGTTATCATGTTCTTCAGGTCTAGTTGCAATTACTTTAAAGTTGTTGCCACTCTGCAATCTTCATCTTTGAACCCATTGAAGACCTTCTTGTCTCTGAGCTTCCTCGCTACCTGCAAGCTCTAGGTCATCTGCAACTTTCTCAGTTATGTCACATAGCAGTTCTTGCTGCTTTTGTGCCAGTGATTTGGGTAGTGGTGCAGTTGATTGGAAGGGCTGGGAGGTGCAGACTCAAGAGTGAAAGAGGAATCTGGGTGCTTGGAATGAGCTCCTTGGGCATCAAGGGGTTGTAGGGTCTGTATATTTTGATGTGTAAAGGATTGGCTGTAGATATCACTGCTGTGGTCTCCCATCTGACTTCCTTCAGATCTGTTGTCCACTGTTGTTCAAGATGCTGCCTCTTTCCACCTGGTCAATGGAAATGATTGAAGCTACCTCTCACCTCCCTCTTTCTACCTTGTTAATAACTCAGGCCCAATCCTGCCTCTTGCAAAGGTTTCAAAGGCCTGTGAGCTGGCTGTGCTTATTAACAGGCCGCTTAGGATACTGAAAGGTAAGGAGTGTTGTGTCCAGGAATGGTAGCCGCAGTTCCAGGAACTAAGAAACACAGAACCATTCGTCTTGCAAGCATCAACAGCCCCATCAACATCTACAAAACACTGTTAAGTGACAAGGGATAACTTGAGCTGACAGAATGCCACTGGGGATGGACACACCTCCATCATCCTGCACGCTTCAGTCCAGCCCCTCCTTGCTCTAGTCAAGAGCAGAGGACCAAAAGCTCGAAATCAAAAGCCCACCTCTTTGAGGGGCAGGATTTGGTATGGCAATGTGGCTTTTGTGGAGATCAGAGGGCATTTTTTGCAGTCTCTGTTGCTCTACAAACTATGTATGTATTTCTCCAAATGTGTTTCAGACTGCTCAGCTCCAAACATTAGGGAACATTAGATCTCTTGAACAAGATTTTGCATCCATAATCTTAAAATGATGTTTTTGTAGCTGAACTGGAGAAAAAAAAATAATTAAACAAATAAATACTCATTTGAAAACAACAAAGAAAGTGGCTTTGAAGTACCCTGCCTGTTTTAGAACTTGGGTACCAAAATGTGGCTGTATTACTGGGTCTATTACTACAAGTCACATTTCTTGGCCCCTTCTCCACCATTCACTCTGTCCCCTGAGAGAGCTCATGTGGACACAGTCATTTTAGCGGCGTCTCTGTTCTAGAAGTGCTTTCCATGTGCAAGGTATTACAAAAGGCAACTATGTGCTTGACTTTTTTTTAAAACAAATTGGTGAAAGCTGCCCAATTTCCATTTGTGCCATTAGAAACTTTCCCCTACTGCTTCTTACTTACGGTAGTGATGAATGCCTAGAAACATGCCATTTTTCCTTACTCTAGAGCACAAGAGGAGTCATGCTGTGCTTACGGCCCTTCATTCTACAGGGGCTTTGGTGGAGCACAGCCCTCCCATTCTTGTTTCAGGTTGCAGAATAAGAGCACTAAATGCCACCGTGAATGGGACAAGAGCAGTTCTTAAGGGAGTCAGCCTGGCTTAGAGGAATTTGGTTCTGGGCATCTTTGCAAATGAACACCAGAGATGATAAAAATTGTTATCATTGTTACCACAGGTTTTTTGTTATCTGTTCTTGTTACTGCTGTGACACTTCACAGCCTGTGTCATGAATGAAGACTTCACTGTGTAAGGGTAGTCTCTTCCCCTGTAATTAGCAATCTGAGTTGGTATTTAGCTGCCTTCTTTGCTCCATATTAAACCCTTGGTTTTAAAGATTGAAGAAAAGCCTTGAGCACCTTAGTACTTCTTTTCGAAAAGTGTCATTCAAATTAAAAAGAAAGATGTGACTTTTCCATGTGCAATACTTTACCGAAGTAAACTTAGATTGAGTTAAAGAACTTTAGATACAGTTAAAGCCATGAAGATAGCTCTCTGGAGAATATCAGCTGTGGTCTGACAATAATTTTTTATCTGGCAGCAACATCAGCTTTAAGATTTTCCAAACTTACTATGTTCCTACATTTTGCTCCTCCACCCCTCCTTTGCCTCCCGGCTCATCATACAGTATATACTAACACAGCTGTTTTGCAGAGACAAAGGGCTTTTTAAGTTACATCACATACCTGATCAAGCTCCAGATCTCCCGTTCTTGGCAGGCCCCGGCCGCCCCGTCCCGGGTCTGTGATGTCCGGAGGTAGAGCAGCGACTCTTTCACGGGCACCCCCTTGCCGTGGGGAAGGAGCTTGCGCGCCCTTGTGAGGTTGAGAGCTGTGCTGGTGGTGGCATGTGCCTCCGGTGGGGTCTCCCAAGCCAGACAGGTCTCAGCTGAAGGGTCAGACAAAGTGTGTCCACGGGCAGGATGGGCTCACTAGCCTTCGGGCACCATCCTAGGAGAAGGACAACTCTGACTCCAAACCCGGGCAGATGGAGCTCGTTTAGCCTTGTAAGGCATCCATCATCTAAGAGAAGGACACTCGAACCAAACCTACGACCCGAGGACTTCACTGTCACCATCCAAGCTCGCCAGGCCCCGGCAGATGAACCTCAGGTGTAAAGGGTGGAGCCAGTTCCACGCACGCTGCGCCTCACCTAAAAAATCCACCGCGCAAACCCGAAGGGTGCACTCATCCCTTGCAGTGAGCATGGGAAAAGCCTTTCCTAAATCTTCGTTCTTGAAGCCAAGCCATGAATGAATGACATACCTGATCCGATTTAGAGCATGGACCCCAACTATGTTTTTCTTAAGTGTAGGATTTGGGAACTGCTGTAGTAAAGCAGTGGGGATAAGTGGCAGGAATCAGTATCATAAAAAAAAAAAAAATTAGGTTGGGAGGGCCCTCTGAAGGACCATCCTCTGGCTCAAGGCTGGGCTTGATATCAAAGATATATCAAAGATATATCAAAGATATAGCAGGTTGCTCCTGGAGCAGGTCGCTCCAGTCAGATTTTAAACATCTTTAATTATACCAAATCAGTAACCTCAGCTCTACAATCCTTATGTCAATAGTTCTGCAGAGGACAATACAGAGGCTGCATGCAAGCTGTGGTACATTTTGACAGCTGAACAGGTCTTTGGGCTATCACCACTTCTGTTCCACTTTAACTTTGGAAATATAAGTTCATGTTTCAGAGGAACAATAGCAGCTCTGTAAGGTAGTTGCACTTTGGCTAATGAGTCTTGTCTTGTAATATGGCTGATTATCTCAGGAGACATACAGTGAGGGGTCTGTGTCACTTCCAGCCTGAACTGGTAGCCCAGGTAATTGTTCTACCCGTAAAGTGAGGTAGAGCACTACATAGATTTCCCTGATTGCTGTTGAACAACATGCAGATGATTTAAAGGAGGGGATTTGCGAACACGAGCCAGACTTCTCTCTTCATACGTCAGTGCTTACATCTAACTCTTAACCTAATATCCAAAATAGAGATGCAAAATCAACAAAAGTTACTGCAGTGCTTGTAACAGTCCATTTGCTTGTGCGTTAATTCTTTTTCTAGCCATGGGGAAACAGCTGTGTACATGACACATGACAAAGCAAGTGAAGGGTTTCCGTTTGTGCAACAGGGCTGACAAATATTTACATTTTGTTCAAGCTACTGAAAGCAGCTGAGAAGTAAGTATGCCAAGCAAACCAGACCACTGCAAAACAATGATTCATTCAGTCAGTTTGTCATTGAGCTGAAGTTTGCATTCAATTTAAAAAAAGAAAAGAAGAAACAGTGATCTCAGTCCATTAGCTTGTATCAATTCAGCGCTGAAGTTATCCCGCTTCAGGTAAAGAAAAAGAAAAAAATTAATGGAACAATATTTATAGGATTCTTAATTAAATACTAAGTTAAATATAGGCACAAACTGCTGAGGAACAATGCTGTGAAATTCTATTTTTATCTACTGCTTACAGTGAGCTGGAGAGTAACCAGTCTGCTCTCTGGTGCAAACTGGGAATGGAGCAATGTTAATTCATACTAGATTTACAAAGGCATTTGGGATGCTGAAAGCTGGATCTAGATTGACATCATCATCAGCAGCTGACTATCCTGGCTTCTCTCTCTTGCTGGGCACTACTATACACGTGTGTGCCTGTTCCATACACCTTAGGCCTTCTGGGGACAGGTGTTTTTTCTTGGGAAATCTGCCTGTCCCCAGAGACTGATGGAGAGCAGCCATGCTGCCCAGGGACTGGTCCAACTAGTGGAGGACCAGAAACAGCTAGTGACGGTGCAACAGCTCACAATAGAACTAGTAGATGCTGTCGTGAATACTTCTGCCTCAGTCACTCTGCCCGACTCACTGATGTTAACATGCTCTTTCTTGTTATAGTCTGATAAAACGTTACTGTTGGTCAAAATTCTCTCCCTTTCAGAATTTGTCCCCTTCTGTTTACTGAAAGAGCAAATATCATTTAAAAGCAATTCATATTTTAGTGCAGATCACTTTCTAATTACAATAATTTCATCTGTACTTTTTGAATTCGTATTTTTGAAGACCTTCCAGGTTTAGACAGTGGAGAGCATGGTGCTCTGGTCACACCACAGAGCAAGTTCCTTTGGGCGCTGGTGTTAGCGTTGCTGAGGCTTACCTCCACAGATAGAGGGTAAGGTGATCAAGGACCAGTCCGCCTCACCTCTTTGGTGGCACCGCTTCCTTTGGTGAAGTGATAATCCAGGAGCCTTCAGTCTTGGAGAAGGGACTCTAGGTCCGGGTATTTGGAAGTCAAATACTGACTTAGACTACAAACACACTAGCTGCAAAAAAAACTGTCTGCATTTTAATAGCCCCACATATTAGTTCTGACTGCTTAACATCAACACCCTTTCTTAGCCCCAATATTGTTGCTATTCCTAAATATTGTACTGTATACTACATTTTAAGATAATAGTCTGGAAATAAGTATTTTAGGCACTTCGGAGCTAATCTAACAGCTGAAATAAAACTACATCATTGTATTCACATAAGGGATGTGAAAAAGGACACAAAACAAGACAGGGAAAAAATATAATAATTTAATAGAAAACCAGACTCTTCATCTAAAATCAAGACAAATACATCTGGAATGGCTACTAAAAAGAGCAAGATGGATTGCAAATACGTATAAACCAAACAAAATAGGGAGATATGGGTAGATCTATTAAATTAACAGATCACTTCTAAGCCAGAGATACCAGACAAAAGCAGCAAGTGAAAAAGATGATGGCAGAGATATCATAAACGGCTTTGAGAAAAATGGGTTCTCCATTATGTGACGATCTATGCAATTTACTTAAGGTGAGAGAACTATAGTAGTGTTTTTCAGGATCTAAATTCCATAGATGAGATTTGAAATTCTGGCAACATTAAATTGCAGTTATTTGTGAAATGAAGAGCAAAGGCGTTTATCAAGGCAACTTGGTGGGTTTGGTTCCTGAAATGACAGGTCCTTTGTGAATTATCGTGCAGTACATAACATTAAACATATATATTTGTCCTAGAAGGAAAACAAAGTGTACAAGCCCGGTTTCAGTGAATGTGGTGAAACCACGCACACACTCAGGTGAGGTGGGTACCCCTGCATGATGTGTGTCAGATATCACTGCCATGTATAAGCAAAAGCATACAAGGTTTCATTGTTTCTTCATTTTCTTGGGCTAAGCTGTCAAGGGTGATGCTGACTTAGCATGCAAGGCACGCCTTTTAAGTTTTTGCAAGGTAGAGAGAAAATTCTTTACCTGTAAATGCTTGTTCAGCTTTCTCAGTTTGCCCAGCTGCATGCACAGTTCTCCTCTGTCATTACCACTGTTGCAGTTCTGCCTGTCACCTTAACTTTTTTCCTTCTCTGTATGATTTGATGTTTCACGAAACTTTAGCCAGCAACCAACATCTGTAAGCTAAACTGAAACAAATGTCTTTCTTCTTCCATCTCATATTACTGATTTTGAGATGTCTTAAGCACCAGAGTCAACACTCCTCCACTTTTATTTGTACAGTTGACAGTAACAAATAAGTTTACGTTAAAAAGTAACTATTAAAGAAACTCCACTGAAGAAGAATCAATGAAGACACACTATGAGCTCACCTTGACATAATAGCAGTAACTAGATGCTTGTTCAGTCACCATATCAACCAATGGATCACACAGCTTAGAGGAAGAACAGACCTTTGTGAAATATTAATTGCAATAGGACTTAATACCTATTTTTCTTCACAGCATACAGTTATTCTTTTAAGTAAATTTAGGAAAATCTTTAGCAGCTGTAAACTGTTCCTTGGATTTATTTCTTTTTATTGTCTGTGTTCTTGCTGTCACAGAAAAGACAAAAGAATGCTATTTTAGAAAATATTTGATTTTTCCTCATTAAAACCTACTGATCAGCCAAGATCATAGGAGGAAAGAGCATTCCACAGGAGTGTAATCCAGGTACAGTTCCAAAAACAGTGTTTACTGACTCTTCACATACCGATGTCTCAGGTCTAAATCTAGATTTAATCTAGAGCTGTTTTTTTCTATACAAACACAAACCTTCACAGAAGCTTTGCAAGGGATATATAGAATTTAATATACACATCATTTTTTAGGACTTTCATTGTGAGGAATTAAAAAGCTGAACTGAAAATGAGATTATTAGTCATGATTTTCCTGTTAACAATACTTTAAGTATTCACTTAGAAAGGAAAAATCTTAATAAAAATACTGGAAAAACACCTTGTGATGTAAGTGACTATATATCTAAATATGAAATGGGGACTGACCCAAGCCTATTTGCTATTCAGAACGGAAATATTACTTGTCAGATTTTTCAGCCATTCATTACAAATCATGGATGTCTGCAGAAGGTGAGGATCACTTCACAGTATTTCACTAAACAATGTGAAGCTTAAATTCATCAGGAGTTGTATTCATACAGAACAGCTTGATCAGTGCTTTTCTGCTTATAGGTATCAACTAAATCAAAGCCCCTCCAATTCCTTTTCACAGCTGTGGAGACAGAGGATATTTAAATGTTGGCATCTTGTTGAGTCACCGATGAAAACTGATTTGTTTTTACAATCGCCTATAGGGAAGACTGTTAATGCCTTTCTGAAGAGCAGTGTTAAGTCCTTTTCTCTCTTCCCCTTCCTCGTTTTGGCTATTCGTTAAAAAAATATAATTCTTTTTTCTTGCTAGTGCCTTTACATTTCTTCATCATCTTCACAGGGTTTGCCATCACAGCCTCAATACTAGCTACAGACCTCTCTAACAAAATCAGCTGGACTGTGGCTTTCACAGGGCTGTGAAGATCTTACAATCTTATGCTGCTACAATACATATTCAAGAAACAAAATCCGATCTAAAATTCAAACCACCTTGACACATATTAGTAAAATACTTCCCTGAGTTCCAAATGAATTTGCTCCTTTAAAAAAATATACAATAAACATTTACTCAACCGTAAAAAGTTGGAATGAATGTAATTAAACCATTTAAATATCAATCATTTAGACAAACAAAACACACAAGTGCCCAAGTGTTCAGCCAGGCAATTTTATAAACACACAGGAAAGAATAAACCAAGACTATTTTAATGGAAAAGAAACCTAATTTGCAGTCTGCTACAACACACTACTAAGCTACTTGAGTATACTGTGATTAGACATGGATTGGAGTAAAATAGCTACCAAGAAGCCACAAACTCTAATGGTATTAGCAAAAAGTCTAACTTTCCCACAGTCACATGAGGAGAAACAATGGTGTGAAGGGGGAGGGGTGATAATACTGAAGCTAAATGGGACAAGAACTGCTGTTGATCAGAGAAGCTGGATTTTGGATCAGCTCCAAGCCTATAAAAATCTGCCCAGGAAAATATGAAACCTGATATAGATGTCTCCTTATTTTAAAAATGTAATGCAATTGCTGCATAATTTTTGGGGCATTTTAATACCAAGGAATAACAGTAAAGAAACCAGAAAACATATTTGTTTTGAATCTCCTTGATGCTATCTGCATCTAATGCAGCAAGTACCATTTCTGAATGCTTTGCAGCCTCAAGGTGACAAAGTAGCTATCAATGAGATAAGGATTGTTCTGCTTAGAACTGCTCTTGCAGTTATAATAGGGAAGTGATAACTTGCAGACTTCAGTGATCTTTCTGGAGGAAAGGTTTGAGACAGTTACAGCTGAGATTAGCACTTTGGATAAGATAGTGATAGGAGATGAAAGAAGATCAGAGGCCTGCAAGAAAGATCATAAGTTGTTAAAAAAAAGAGACTCTAAAATATTCTGCTCATACAAATGCAAATGATCATGGAATAATGAACTGAGCACCTGCAGGACAATATTAAGGTAGGAAAAAAGTTTATAAACTGGATAAATTAGTTGTTTTAAAATGATCTGAGTTTTTGCCACGGTCTGTGAATGAAACCTTTTGTTTCCCAACGCCATGAAAAGCCCAGGAATTGAGATGTACTTTTTTTTTCCTCCAAGGATCTTGAACATATTCTGAGAAAAATCCATGTAGCATAAGATTTGGGAATACATTGAATGTGCCTAATTTCCAGAAAGAGTCCAGAGTCAGGAATTGGCTAGAGTGAATGTTAAGGAATGAGTTTCTGAAATAACTAGGGAGTGTTTGGAAAGATAAGGTCAAGCTCTTAGCAGTGGACAGTTCTGTCTGATAGTCTACTTGTTCGTGCTAGCAGCCTTGATGTCTGCATCAGCATCTTGGAGAGAATCCAGCTGCCTTTTCCTTGCAGTATATTCTTTCAGTATGAAGCAGACTTAAGCCATAAGCCAGTGGGCTGGTTTTGAAGCCATGGGAGGTTTCCATACGTGCAGGATTCGTCTGTCCATGACTTTAACATAAATATTGTTGGTGCTCGGTAACAGACCACAGTACTTGGTGCTATTGGTGATATGCTCAAATGAGAGTTAATGCAATATTCTGTTTAATGACGTGCAGTCTATTATCCAATAAGAATGGTCGCTTGGAGATTTACCTGAAGTCTGTAGCTAGTGCACTTTTGAAGTGTTTCCTAATGAAAGGATCAATTTTCCATCCAGTAATGCATGGAGTTTTCATGAGGAAAATCAGATTTTGTGGATGTTCTCTGGATGGAAGAGTGGAAGCTTCAAAGCCATAATCTTCCTGTCCTTCCAAGGAAGACTCTTTCTGCTTTAAGGACATCAATGGTTAAGAAGGAACTTTGAGAAAGAGAAAAACTGTTTTTCCAGCAGGCTCTATACTTTTCCTGCATTAGGTATTCTTGAAAGAACAGGTATTGCCCAAGTTGCTCCAAGCACCTGAGCCAAAGCCTGCTAGAGGGAATTGGAAGATTATCAGGTTGTGAATTACTAGCAGTGCATTTTCATCCCAACCATTTTTTCTATGTTCAGCAAAGTCATGACCATTGCTAGTACCAGCTGAGCTTGCTAGGAGTTGAACTATTTGGAAACAGAAAATTTTCAATACTGTGGAGGTTTTGGGGATATGTGAGTTTGTGAGAAAGCTCATCGTATACTTTTCAGATACATAGGAATGCAGGAGAAAGCTGTCACTGAAAAGGATAGCCTAATTCTCCGGGTTCTAGAGAAGACCTGGAAAACACAAATATCCTATATTAAAAGCATAATAGCAAAGAAAAAAACCCTCCCCAATGGTATTTTTTTTAATCTCATCATCTGGTGGGTAGCAGAGGTAGAAATAAGCCACGATTTTTTGGATATTTGGATTTGACAGTATTGTTAGAGGCAAGATGAACAATACATCTGTTAAGCAGAGAAATATTGTACCATTGGGGAAAATCTCAGGCCTTGAGTCTGGATTATTTACGACAGAGTCAAGATGAGACTGTAGCAGGAGTCTCTAGAAATGTTAGGGTTTTTTAATTTAGTCCCTTGCCTTAATCACAATGTATGTGATCAAAATGTATGGTTCCAAGGCATCCGATCCTCCAGAATCACTGCTGTTTGATCTGCTAAACCGGACATATGAAGATATTGAAAACTTTATTAATATTAACAAAGTGCTTTCAAAGGAAGGCTCTGACCTTCTTCTTTAATTATAGTTGCAAATCTCTATCTCTTTTCCACACTACTGCATTTAATTAGGTCAAAAAACCATAGCTTATTGCTCAATATTCTGTATGTGGCTCTTGGAGACACCATTCATAAAGGTTGCTCTGCTTTCATAGGTACCACACAGCTACACAGAGATAATCTTCTTTGAACAAGATAAACTGGTTAATGGTAAAACAGTAAACAGACGTGGGCAGACTGGGCCTGAGTTGAATAATCAAGAAACTGTCTGAATCAAGTGTTGGCAAAAGAAGGCTTTTGATAATTTCTGCTAATATTCTTGATTTCTGCAACTTACAAATGGCCATAAATTCCAGCTATTACAAGAATAAGGAATAATCATGGGCACTTGCTCAAGGAAAAAGAAATATTCGTTAAATTACTGATTCCTTGTTGACCTGTCAACAATATCTTTTCAAGATACTTCTGCCCAACACCCCCCTACACACACCCCAAAAGAAAAAAGAAAGTAGCTTGCCTCACATCATTGAGAAGACCACAGACCTTTGACATTCAGCCATTGGCTAGGCTTCAGTCTATTCATCATAGTACCCAGCTGCTGTATTTGATTTGACAGTGTTGCCTATGCAATAAGAACAACCTGTTCTGCCAGCTTCTGAAGTGGTCATTTCAATCACAGGAATTCATGGGATTAACTTCTCAGGATTTTCTTTTTATTCAAATTTGGCCCATGTCTCAGATTGTGAATGTCTTTTTTTTTTTTTTTTTTTTTAATACCAAAAATTTTTTTTTCCCCTTCCACACCTTTTTCAAATTTTGCCCATGTCTCAGATTGGTTTTTTTTTTTTTTTTTTTTTTTTTAGATCTGAAATGCTGTTGTCTCCTTCCACATCCAACCCTCCTTTAAACAATTGTTGTTTGTAGATAATGCCTTTGGACTATAAATCCAACTTCTTAGGAACTATACCTCCAAATCCTTAGCAATGTCTAGAGCATCTGAGTACAAATGGGGAAAAGGATTTAGAGTCCAGAAAGGTTTGCGGTGTTTTGAGAGTTTAGCATTCCTGTTAGAAATCCAATCTCTTTCCTGCATATTCATACCAGGATTAGAATTGAACTTAGAACTGGTGGGAATTGTTCTGTCCACAGGCCTCTGTAAGGTTATAAAATCGACACTCTTGATTACAAAGAAATAAAAAGTGCACTAACATGAAAATGGTTTTGTTTACTGGCAGTAAAAAATGTAAGGTTTTCTTTAGCTCTGCACTGACTGTGGTTGAGTATATGTCAGGTTGGCCTCCGTGCTCATTTATACTGAGTTTTTGCAATAGCAAATACTCAACTTATAGCAAAGCATAATAGGAATAGCAAAAGAAGCTTTAGAAAGTAAGAGTAGTTCTGTGTGTAACTCCTCAACTAGCGACAGCCCTTATAAAACAGCCATTGCAAATGTACTTCTTTGCTGCAGTGAGGGTGCTCTGGACTCTTCTGTACAAGATGTTCTAAAGTTTATTGACTCATTTTTATAATTTCATGCTGGGGATTGACTGTATATCAGTGCTTGGCAATGTGTTTGGTAACTGAAAATATTCTTCCCACATCCTTCCTTGCTTGAATATGTAACGCCATTAGAGACTGTAAAACAGAGGGTAGTGCTAGAAACAGAAAGACAGGTTTTTGGAAAGGGAACTGCACCAGGTATTAACTGTGAAGGCTGCCTTGTATCTGTCTTCTGCTGCCACTATAAAACTAGCTGCCTTTTCCAAGGGTGACAAGTAATTCACAGTCCTTACAATAGACTCATTTCCACTGACTCAGGAGTTTTCTTATAAAAGACTTTTTCAAAAGAAATCATTACTGTCTCCTTGGATAACATGACCTGTTCCTATTCAGTATTTTGTGCTGCAAATGTTCACAAATTCTTCTATACCCAGAAAGAAATTTCCCAGTTAATGAATCACAGAGCAAGTAATTCTGCAAGCTAATTAGCCAGATAATAATTACATTAATTTAAGTAAAACAGAAAGAGCATAGTAGCTTCGGTTAAACTGCAATTCACTCGCACAAACCAATCCCTGCGCTCAGGAAAGAGCTAATATTTGCATTTGAACTCATTGGGAAAAGGATTTCTTTATAATTACACTGTTTAACATATGCAGATTAGACTACAGAAGATTCTGTATTGAAACTCAGTGAGAAGAAATAAAAATTCAAAGTCTGAATTTACAGTTTGACCTTGTTCAGTCTATGACTACCAGTAAGTTTCTTTGACAAAAAAATAACTTAATCTCTTTAAAGCTTCAAATAATCTAAAGCATGACTCCGATGAGAAAGGCTAGTCAACAAATTTCGCATTAGTCTCAAAAAGATGTGGGTCTCTCAGCCTCTTAACGCTGCTGAGAAAATGTCATTAACTGACATCATTCCCCTTTGAAAGTCACAGGTAAAGCCCTTATTTTATTTTTGTGCTCGCCTCAGCTCTTGTGTGACAGACTGAAGTTGATACATTCTGACCCCGGTAAGATGGAGACCAAGCTAATACCACTGAGCGAACCTACAAAGTTACAGCCAAATAGATGAGAACCGTGGCAAGAGCATTGTGTTACCTCTGTGAATAACTGAACAGCTCTTTTTCCTCCACAGCCACAACGAAGAGTGCTTAACCTAAGGCCTGCCCTGGGACGAATTGGCAACGTCTCCCCAAACCGAATGCTTGCGGGTCAGATTCCCCACTTGCCCTGCTCCGCATCAGCACTGCGCTGATTCATTGCAATCTCATCTTCCCAAAGAAACAGCAGAGAAATCGTCAACCACCATACACCGTGTTTTGCATTTAGAGCTTAAAAATTCCTACAGGATTAAAATGTGATCAAGAAGGGCTCACCTACAATGTGCCTGGTTTGATACCTGGTCACTTGCCAGTTATGGAGGAACTAAATGCCTGACCAGACTCCTGGGTTTTTTTTTCCAGATAGGGCAGATCTGAATAGATTTGGGGGATGTGGGATAGGCAAGGGTTTCAGCCAGCCATAGCCAGTCAGTTTACGGCAGCTTGTCTTTTTATTGGTTTCCAAAGGAGTATCCTTCTGCTTAGTATGAGCTGACTTAATCCCATCGCTTTTATTCCTTACTGTCATTACTCTAATTCATCTCATAATGCCCTTAACTCATTGAATGATATTCAGATCCTTTTAAAACACCTCCCAATTTTGTATTGCTGGCAAACTGCATTAGAACACTCTCTCCTTTTTGACTGAGTTCTCTAATGAAAATGTTAAATAAGATCAAAATAAGAAAAACCATTAAGAAACTTCACTGTATTAAAATTCATCTAGACTGGGAACATATTCTGGTTTTGGTTGGTTTTTTGTTTTGTCTTTTTTGGTTTGTTTTGTTTTTTGTTTTTGTTTTTGTTTTTGCTTTTTAATATGCTCCTTCTAACATTATAGTTCTTGAGCTAGAGCTACATTTTCTCCTGAACAAGTGATAATTTCCCATGTGATGCTGTAGCAAATACTTTGCAGTAATTCAAACAAACTGACAAGCTTCCTTCCTGTTGTCTAGAAAAGCAGTTATTTTATCAGCAAATGTGTCAGGTCACTCCTACCTGATCTTTTTGGTAAATCTGCATATTTTACCTCATTTTGATTTTGTGCATTTTTTTAAAGTTACTCTTTCCTCAGAAACCTGTATTATTGCCTTTCTGTACCCCTGGGGTAAGGTTAGATAACAAGTATCTAATTCTGTATCATTTAACTTTCCCCTGCAATGGTAGGGTTTTTTACGTGATAGTTCTCCATTGCTGGTGCCAGATTTTTAGATACAAAAATCCAAATTAGAATCATAGAATGCTTTGGGTTGGAAGTGAGTGCTTCCTTCGCTGCTCAACTTTTTTTTTTTTTGCTGCCTTCATTGTCAGCCTCTCATTTACACTTAGTATCTGTTTTGCTCGTCTGTTTTTATCTTTTTGTAACGTTCTCATTAGTTACTGCTATGAAATCTGAGAAAAACAGTATCACCTGATGAAGAGGCATTTATATTGCACTATGTACTGTAGATTTCCCAATCTATCTCTAAAAGGTTCACTGACAAAGCTGAAGTACTGCATTTCTCCATGTCATTGCAAAAGAGAAAAATCTTTTACAGTTTCTTACATCCTGCAGTTTTACCCATGAAGTCTCTTCTGCTTTTTAGAAAAGTGAACTTTTTATTTTTCAAAATAATCTCAAAAGGCATCAAATTTGTTCAAAGGAAAGAAGGAAGAGATATTCTGAATTAATTTTTAATTTCCCCCCCTTCAGTCAGAAACTCTCATTTAAAATCTACCTTAATTTTCCCTTCCCTCTGCAGCTGAGCACTGTTGCTCTAAGTGGACACACGACTGCTTAATGCTTATTGTGCAGAGCTGGCAAGCAGCAAGGCTTAAAATGTTTGTCAGTGTTGTAAGGTTTACACTGCTTTATCAGAAATGTTCTGTATCAAAATATGGACGTGGTTTCTGACCTGACTGCTAAGCTAGAAAATTCAATTGCTGCGTTAGAAAATCAGGACAGTAGTAGATAGGCCAATACTAAATAGGTAGTTAAAAAAGCTGGTTGAAATGTGCTTGGAAGAAGTAAATCTGTATTTTATAAGGATGAACCATTAAGACAAAATGCTTTGCATAAGCGGAATGGAATAGGACTGTAGAAATAAAAGGTGAAAACAGTTGAAACCTACCCAGGCAGGTAATACATTGTATAAGCTGTCTGTATAACCAGCTACATCCAAACGAAAATGTCTCTGAAAGGGGTTAAAAAAGGCAGTATTTCAAAGTAACTGTTTTCAAAATACAGCAGCTCAGAAATAAAATGAAATTACCATTACATATTGAACTGAGATCATGTTTATATTCACAGATAGTAACACCATTTCGGTTTTGCCAACACTTTTTTTGTGTTGGTAGTGTCTGTTTAATTGCTGCATAATTAAAGCCTTCAAAAATATTTTAGAAAGGCAGAGGAATTCACCAAATGCTTTTATATTTGTATTTAAAATTTAAAATAAAATTTAAAAATTACATTTAAATAGTTCTTTTAAAATATTCTTTGTGTGTTTGTTTGACAAATACAGCAAGCAGTGTTCTGGCCTCAATTCAGGCAATGATTTGACATACGTCTTCAGCTCGACTTCACAGTGTTGTAAATACACAATGAAGTTGGTTCATGCAAAATACTTTGCTGATAGATGGCTGATAGAAGGTTAATACAATGAATTAATCATCAAAGGGAAGGTCTTATGATTTTGTGCCAATGTTCACAATTACAATACCTGCGTACCTTTTATATCCATCTGTTGGCAGACCTGAGGGCTGAGAGTCACATTTAATGTTGTCCTTTCTGGAGAAAAGCTCTTTCCATCATGGAGATTAGAGGTTTATTCTAAAAATGTATAGCAATTTGGATTTATTGTTGTCGATGTTGGTTTCTCATTATTGGCTGGATGGTTAGGGTTTTTTCTGTAGGAAGACAGTTATTGCTATGAGTATCATTGTTTTGAGGAGAAGATGTAAAACATGCATTCTCACTGCCTAAGCATACAACTCTTTCCAAGTGACTGGTTGTTTCCTATTCTTCATTCAGTTCAGGCACAAAAGGGGATCCAAACATATTTCACTAAAATCAGTGTTTGGGTTAAAGTTAAGCCTTCATGGGTAAACGGATAAAACAAGATGTAGTATATGAGCGTTGCATTATCTAATGTGAATTCATTTCTGGGGCGTGACTTTCAGAAGACACTTGAGGCTTCAGTGGTCTTGGGATAAGCTTGACATACTGTATAAAACCATATGTTTCCTCTTCTCATTCCTCAGGAAACCATAGGGTGAACAGTCATGATGGAATGTGCCAACAACCATTCATTTCTTATTTATCAATGTATATGTTCCTGTATTGAATTACATGTACTTTTATTTAATTTCACAGATTCATTTCTGAGATTCAGGCTGTTCATGATGGCTCTCTGCGACTACTGACTCCTGCAAAATTCTTTGAGCTTTCCTGTCTCAGCAGGCTAACAGAAGTGACCTTAATTTGCGTTCAGGAATAATATTACCTGTAATTTTCTAAAATGATGTTTTAACATGACCAAGTTTCTGGGTGGCTAACTGTGAAATTACTGCTTCTTTATAACTACATAATTTCAGTCCATAATGGAAAACCATTATCAATACCCAAAGGCTGATATGGTAAGTGGCTTTCAGAGATTTTAATTTAATAAATGTTTTTGTTGAATTGGTTGTAGAATGCATATATTATGAATCATAAAACCTTTTGCTCTAGTCTGCCAGAAGCTGCACCTCAGTTTCAGACAAACCTGAAGGTTGTGCCTTCATACCAATTGGCAGAAGATAAGTCTTTAACTGGCCCAGGCTGTCAACTGCTTAAACAAATTGTACAAGAAAATGAAATTGTTGATAGCTTATCTGAAGTTTGATTTGGTCTTCACCTCCTGCTACTTGTTAACTGAAATGGAAACAAATATCAGTGTGGGAAAAGCTTTGACCCCATGTTGCCACTAGCAAGAATTGAAGCATATCTCAGCCTGCAAGAATCAAGTCTTTCATTGTACCTCCAGCACCGCTTAGATGTGTTATTAAATGTGTCAGGCAGGCAGGGCTCTTCTTATACCAATGCAGGACCTGTAGGCTGAAAACATGAGCTGTGGACATTTTCTGGAGGGAAGCACAATCACACGGCATGCAGATTAAATATTCTGTCACACTTTAGTCCTCTCATAACACTGAGGACTTTTAAATATAGGATATCTTAAACAAGAATTAATTCAGGAAATCCTACTGTATAGGAGTCAGACCTCAAAATCATTGGGGTCAGTTCTGTCCTTGTAGTGAATTAATGTATGACTTTATTCCTGGAACAAGCTATTACTTGGGGCTACCCCTCTGAATGTTGTCTCTCTACCTGATTAAAGCAATGGCAAATGCTTTTTCCTCTGAAGACCAGGAAAAAGCAATCAGTACTCTAGACTACTAAGCAATATGGATGTGTATTATCGTTCTTGCCTCTTGACAAGCTATATTGAATTCATTTAAGATATGGAGATGTACCCCCAAATATTTCTCCTTATACATTATGAAAATTCTTTCTTTGGAAAGTGCTGGTTTAAGCAGAAAAAATTTTCTGCACCATTGGAAGGTCAATGCTAGGAAACCAGCATCAATTTTCTTGATGAATTGATAGTTCAGAAGC
The DNA here is from genome assembly GCF_000710305.1 of Buceros rhinoceros silvestris. Lineage (NCBI taxonomy): Eukaryota > Metazoa > Chordata > Aves > Bucerotiformes > Bucerotidae > Buceros > Buceros rhinoceros. Next base: position 22,689 of record NW_010395714.1, on the reverse strand, counting down.
AATTTGCTGCGAGTCTTCAGTTCTGACAATACATGCGACTTTGGCTAGGTGCCTGGATACATACAGTGAGTAAACACAAAGTAGAGAAAATTATCTTCAGCTCTTAGGTTCAGTGTGCTAGGACAAACAATATTGGCACTTAAATATGATTGCCAAAGTTACCTGTAATAAAAGTACAACAAAAGTATATAATAACAGCAAGTCTCTACATTAAAGAATCATGGATTATTGTTGGCTACAGTAAATCTACTGGTATCAAAGTTTCCTGGAGTGGGATACCAAATGTTAAAATAAATAACTGTATGGTTTCTTATTCCTTTTTTGAAGGGCTTGCTGTCCATGTAGATGGATTAGATGAGGTCTTAGGATACACACAGAGTTTGTCCTTGCCTCAATATCAAATGAACACAGACATTGGTCATATATAGAGATGGGAGATCAAGTGTGAAGTCAGTTCTTTACAAGCATCCTTTTTTTCACCTGATTTTCTAAGTAGTCTTAAGGTGGTTGTCTGTTAAAAAGAACTGCTAAAAAGATAATGAAGATATATAGAAGCTGGTGTACAGGGAGACAAGAAAACAAATATTAGAAAATGTGCAAAAATCTTCCTTTAAAAGCTTTTCAATCTCCTGAGATTTTAAAAAAGAAAGATTTCAAAGGTTCCTCACTCCAGTGTGAAAATACCAGAAAATAGTAGTAAATATTTAAATTTAACGCATTTTTGTATTTTACATCATGTTACTGGCTTTTAAAAGGCTGAAGGCAAATTTCAGAGATTTTTGGAGCAGTGCCTGGGATGTTCTGTGCAACTGAATTTAGGATTTTTACGTTTTTTTTACTAGGTTGTGATTTGTGGTTTGGGTTTGGTCTTTTTTAAGAAAAGGAAGGACAAGGTATGTTTTCACATTTGTTCCACATTTTCTGCTTAAAAGCTGCAAAAAATGTTGGTTTAAGTTCTGTCTCTGGTCTCATCATGGCAAGGAATTTCTTACTAAACATAGACTCTTGTTTTCTCACCTTAGAAGAGCTGACAGTTTTTGGAATAACTGCAGGTTTATGCTAGTTATGTTATAATTTTCTCCCTTTGAAGGAAATCTTCCATGCTCTGGACAGGTTGTCAGGCTTTATTTTATAGACCATAATATTACTTTTACCCTATGTGACTTCAAGGACTTTCCCCTCACACAACAGCATATACCTTTATGTCTTCTCATGTGCATTTGAAATTAAGTAAGATCCCATGGAACACAGCCCAGGTGTACGAGGGGAAAGTGGATATAATGCAATAGAGAGTTCAACTCTGCCTCTTACAGTAGAAATGCAGCTGTAGGAAGTAGCTTCTCATATTTGTTTTACAAAAGAAAGCTGCTTTAGGAGTCTTTGACCAAAACAAGCATTGATAAATACTCAAAAGATGGTTTTGAGTTTTCTATTGGGCACTAAGAATCGTCTAGTCTATACCAATGTCTGTTTCCATAGTCTATCCTGCAAAGCCTCAAGCTTAACTTTACGAAGCTGGAAATCTTTGAATATCCTTGAAAATAAGTCCTTGAAAAATCTTAAATTTGTATCTGGGAGTACTTAATACACAGTTTGTTCTTCCATTACAAAAATTTATTGTAAACTGTAGCTTCCCAACCTTTTATCATCAATATTTGCCTTCAGTCTGCTGAAATTTCTCAGGTTTTTACAGTACATATCTTGTTCAGGTCTCTGTTCTCCTGTATCCCCTTGCTGGCGAGGCAAAGAAGAAATGAATGAGTAACAGAGCTTGGTCCTCTGGTCTACAGAGAAAACCTCTGTATCTCTGTATGTACTGTTTTTTTGCTTCACTGAGTGCTTCAAATAAGTGAAAATGGTGAGAAAAAGCACTCAATAAATTCCTTTTTTATGTTCTCATTGTTTAAACCTCATTAACTTTCTTGGGCAATGATACTTGCTTGTGTTTCTTGCTGTACAGACACTTAGGATTGCAAGTGAAAAAGGTCGTGGGATGTCCTTGGTCCACCTGAAGCCAGTGGTAGAACTCTTGGTTGGCTTCACTAGAGCAGGCATCTGGTCCAGGACTATTCCTTCTGAAGTTTCTCTTCCATATCTGCTAGTTCTTGTAACCCAGTTCTTGTAACCCTTAGAATAATTTACTGTTCTTCCCTCCTGAATGAATCCACGCAATTTTCTTTAACTCCTGATAAAACCTCAATACGCAAACTCATTGATCTTTCCCTCTAAAGGGATCTTACTAGCTTAGAGTTCATAAAATTTATGAAAAACATAGGCTGTTTATGTCCTTATTGACATTAGCAGTAATTTTACAGAGATACAGTCCAGTCTCTCAATTTCATTTCATCTGGAATGAATCATTACCCTATGTGAACTTTTATTAACCTTAATAGCAATATTTTTCTCTCTTATTTCTTTGTGGGTCTTGGACTCGGTGGTGTCTGCACCTGCCTGGGATTACTACTTCGCACACTGCAATTCATTCATCACTAGAAAAATGCAGCATCCCCTTCATTCTGTACAAAGGCTATATGATTATTAGATGTCTATTTTTCTATCAGTTTGTCTAATTTTGATTGGATCTTTTCCCTTGCATATTTATTTTTCTTAAAAATATCTTGCAAAGTTTTTTCTTCCTATGCCTTATATTTCCACTTCCAAATATAGCACATTATGTTGCCTAATTTTCTTTTACCTACAATAATATTCCTGCCTGCAAAGAAATACGCTGAGGCATGTGCAATTTACCATACAAATGAGAAGAAAGGGAAGATGCATTGCTTTTCCGCATCACCTATTTTTGCATGTGTATATTTGCAACTACTGTGAAAAACAGAATTTTTTTCCCAACAAGCATATTGTTAACCTTCACAAGATAAAAATAAAGCATGGTTAAAAAATAAATTAAACTTGTAACTTATCTCTTCATCATTCTAATTCATTGTTGATCAGATCTTCCTACAATACTGGTAGCAGCTTGTTAATGCTGATCTCATTACAGGTAAGGTTGAAATACATAATGGCAGGCATAATGTCTTTAAAAAACACTGTACTTAGTAACTAATGTAATTATACCAGGAGGCATAACAGAATAGATTAGTGCAATAAGTGACCTAGCTTTAAAAATGTCATTGAAAATTGTAATTGCAAAATTATCTACTATGTTATAAATGTTCACTAACATAATATTCCTGTCACTCATAATTTGCAGCACTTCATGAAGTCAGCAATTATTTTTTCCAGTGTACAAATATCAATTCCATTAATTTTAATAATCCCCTCACTGTGCAATCCTGAGAATGGTATATTTAGACATTGTATAAAATGCCTTCAGCCGTAACTGAAAAACACATATTACAACAGAGGGTGTCTGGCTTTCTAATTCTTGGTACCAAGCATACCTAAAAAGATTTAGAGGTCAAGTTTGAGAGAGGAACTAGAATAACTGCATAAAAATGCCTGCAACTTACTCTAATATAGATATTGATAGTGTGTCCCATATTTCTTTATTCCCAGATAGATTGTTTGCATTTATTTCCATCCATCCATCACCCATCCATCCATCCATCCATGTTGATCTATCACACAATGTTTTAATATTACACCTTGAAGACTTAAGTCAACCCAAAAAGCAAAAAAAAAAAAAACCAACAAACCTGCATTATATGGAAAGCTTGATAAAAAACGTGTGGTTTTTTGGGTTTGTTTTTTTTTTTCCAGTCCTGTAAGAACTTCATTATTCAGC
>NW_010395714.1:17385-18839 GCF_000710305.1 Buceros rhinoceros silvestris | reverse complement strand
GGAATAGATCTGGTTCTTTTGTTCCCTGAACTGCATTAAGCTATTGTCAAAATGAATAAGAAACCCACATTTTCCCTATGAAGTCAACTGCAATAGTAGTTTTTCTTCAAGTTCTCTGACAGATGTAAATGTCTACATATGGGGAACCTAATGGATTGATCCACAAAACCAATGCATGGTGCTTCTCCAGATCCGATAATGGCTAAGGTGTCTATTATAACAGACACAATTATTTTCCAGGTGTTTTGTATTCCTCGCTTTTTTCCTGTTTGGTATTTATCTTCACTTGTGACTTGTTACTGTACATTTTCTTGCAAACTCTTGTGTATAGAGAGTTCTTTAACACGTGTGAACAGAGCCTGGTACATTGTGGACGTTTCCTCTAGCTGCTGCAGGAGGACAAACAACAATGCCTGCACTGAGGAATCTCAAATGAAAATGAGCTTAACAAAACACACTAAGTCTGAACACCAGAGAAGTTTCAAACCTATATCACCCAAGTAATATCCTAATAAAATCTACATGTAGGGTGATGTCCTGGTTTGAGTCAGAACAGAACTAACTCTATTCAGTGATTTTATTTCCCAGCTCAGTCTCCTCTAAGTCACTGCACTGTCTAGAGTTAACGGTGTATTTGTGCAGGCAGAGTCTGCTTCCAGCAGTGACAACGCTCCATGTTTACAGTCACTGCCAGGGACTGGTGTGCAGAAAGGCTCCTGCTTACACTTGCCCCTGTGCAGACCAAGGTCACTGCTAAATCCTGTGTGTCACGGTGGGGTGCAGTAAGTTAGAGGCTGCACCTGCAGGAAGGAGTGGACAGGACACGTGACCCTACACTGACCAACAAGGTGTTCCATCCCATGTACATCATATTCAGTATAAAGCTGAGGGATCACAAGGGTCAAGCTCTCTTTCTGCTTCTTCAATGGCCGGTGTCCGAGGAGGACTCTGTCTGTTCTGCCTTCAATCCCAACCCATGCATTCCTGATTCCAATTCCAGAATCCAGCTCCTGTAACCAGTTCCCATCTGCTGCTGAGCCCAGTCTGGGCCTTCCCCAGTGTCTGCCCCACAGCATCAGTGACTTGATTGCCGTTGGGGAGTTGGGTTTGGTATTGGTTTTGTATATATTTGTATATATTTCCTTTTATTATTATTATACTCATTAAAGCAGTTTTAGTTTCCTTTTCCAATCCATAAGCCTCTCTACCCTATTACTTTTCTTTTCCTCTTTGAGGATGGAGGAGGGTAATCTGTCATTCATCTAGTGGCCAGTCTAGCCCTATCCTGTGATGTGATAAGATGATAGTTATATGCAAATATCTTCCTTCACTGAAAACCCTCCACTCCATTTTACTAAATACTAAGGGTGCAATTTCTCTTGCCCAATTCAGACTGCGTAAAAGGTGTCTAGTCTAAGAAAGTCACTTAGACTCCCTCCAAAGTTGGGAAAGAG
>NW_010395714.1:0-17254 GCF_000710305.1 Buceros rhinoceros silvestris | reverse complement strand
AAGAGTAGAAACTAGAGAGAAACTCATCTTATGTACCTTAGACATCAGAATTTGAAATGGATTTGAAATGTGCTTTTGAAATCACATCTTGCTTTCCAGTAACTCTAATGGAAACCTCAATCACTCCTATTGAGTCAATATGCTCACTGTATTGATGCTAGACTTAGAATAGATGCCTGTCTTCCAGACGGATAGTGTGCGTGATGAATACCATCTGTATTACCTTCAGCACAGAAATGCAGTATCCCATCAGGTATGATCATGTTTTTAGAGGTAGTATCTGCCGTGAAGCAGACTAGACATTTTGAGTCTTGCAGAGAAAGTCTCTATTCCCCTTCCCACACAGGTCTTTACAGAAAATCCAGCCATGAGGTTCAAAAGATTTCAACAATGGTATGAAATTCACAACGATTTATGTGATAGCAGTGTTAGACCAACACTGAACTTTGCTGAAAACGTCATTCATGATGATCATATTGCACACGTACTGGCTTTTTTCAAGACCACGCAGAGATGACTTTTCAGCCACACCTGCTTACTTACGGCTTCCAGAATTTCAGCTCTGCCCAACCAGATCTTTTAGGTGTGGGGAAATAAATACTTTGTCATACCAAACATAGGCTTCTTAGGCTTTCTCCAGCAATATTACCTGTTGGGAACAAAAAGAAAAATACCTTGCACTAAAATGTCAGGGAAAACAGTTTTGAAAGCCTTACCAAGAACAGTGACCTTTCCTTCTTGGCTACTATTGCCAAAGGTATTCTATTTGCTAGCATTTCTAGGGTGTAATATCTATGTTGTCACTGCTTTTCCTTGTAACCTGGATCTATTTTCATTGTTCAGTGGTCAACACTTAGAGTTTGTACTTTATCTCAGTGAAGTCTTTTATTTTTTATATTTTTTATGTCAATGCTAAGAAACTCTATGATTTAGATATTTTAGCTAAGATCTAAACTCTTTTTCTTACTTTTATGACTATTCTTTCTGTAATGCTCAGTCACTAAATAAAACACACACACATCCCATAATATATCGAATAGGTAGTTTTCTGTATGTGGAAATACTACATAGCTTGGAGGTAGTATGTCAGATCGCATGTTGGGTTGCAGTGAAATTATTGCATAGAATTGTGCAATGCTGTTAAATTATATAAAATGCATAACTGAAATGTATTACTTGCTGATGAGAGTTTCTGTAAATTTAGAGACTCCTGTATTTTATATTTTTAATGAATAGAGTGCAGAAAACTGATGTTACTACAGTTTTCTATGTTTGACTTGTACAGATCTAGGGCAAATTAATTCCTGGTGTAGTGCCATTAATTTGATGGGAGTTACATCAGAGATGTGAACTCATTCAGCTACTGCTAGCACCATCTGGAAATTTATAATGCCAAAGCAATATTTCACTTGCAGAAGACAGATTCATCCTTTTTGTTTAGGTTGGGAAAGTGAGGATTCAAAATTGAAGATTGCTTTATCTAGCTCTATATCATCCTAAAACCCCTTGTAAGCTTTGTTATGTTTGGATGGTGAGATGTGAATTTAAATAAGTGTAATAGTGCAATCAGGAAAAGGCTAAACAGGCCTCCTGAGGCAAAACATTTTCATGAATATCAACATAATACTTTTACAATAGGTGCAGGTCTATAGAAGTTAGGTTTCCTTTGGTGTATGCAGATAACCATCTCTGTCTCCCCTTCCTATCACAGCTTTGTATTTCTGAGTTACTGTTGGCTGTAGGAAACTCACTCCTAGGACTAGAAGAGACCTGTATCACAAAGCTTGGGTCTATTCTGTCATGCTTTACCTCATGGCATAATTCTACCAGAAATGTCAGACACGTCCTTTTATCTTCCATTTGTATAGGAGGTTATTTTTTTTTTTTTTTTTTTTTTTTTTTTTTGTTCTCATTATTTTTATTGGCATTCAGTCCAGAAATTTCTTTTCCAGTGATTAGAAACTTTTATCTAGTTTTGAAAATACGCTTTATATGTGTGGAAACATCAAATGATAGCTTAAGTCATTTCTTTTCTCCCTTGCCTCCTCCAGAGCACAGACAGGAATTATGCTTTAAATGAGTTCTAATTTCTTGGCTTATGCTCAGAAATGCATCCAGTATAGTCAGGAGCAGACATCTAAAAGCCTCAGGTAGTTCAAGACCAAGGCCACAAGAATTGTGGAAATACGGACAAAGTTATAACTATGCAGCGTATGTAGATATTAATGTGCTATACACACACGTTTGTATCTGTGTTACAAATATATCTCTGTTATGCAAAGTGACAATCCTTCAAAGCTGGCAAAAAATCATTTTCTATGAACAAGACTAACTTAGGCATAACTGATTAATTACCACAACCCAGCTTTAAAGTGGCATCTTTGAGTCAGCTTATTAAGAAACTTTGTTCAGGTTCAGAGGTCTCTGTGTTGTCCCATGTGGAAAACTTTCTTCTAAGTTGTAAGTATCTGCTTATTTCTCTTTCCGATGCAGAGCATGTTCCTGGGCTAGGCAGTACGCCCAGCATGGCCCTCCTGCAGTGATCCCCCCCGCAGACAGCATAGTCTCCCGAGGCTGTCGCAACAGAACGAAGCTGGAGTATTTGTTGGCAACCCAGGGAGTGATGGAGCACAAAGCTGACAGTCACTTTCCTCATCTTCGGTCTCATTGAGTCATATGGAAGAGGACAAGAATTTTTGTTAAATGTAATGGTTTTGCTGAAATATAAATATTGAGGTGTGTTAACAGGGGTTTACCATAAGTTCATTGGTAACATAATTTCACAGTTTTGCCTGAAGGTGCCCACCCTTAGAGGTTCATTTGTTTGCCTGTTAGGCCCTAGTTATTTGAGTCTGGTTTGTATTTACAAAACCCATAGTATTCATCAAAACTGCTAACCTTTAAAATTAATGGAAACGCTGCTGTGTAGTTCACTGGAAAATACTGCCTAGGAAAATCTGTATTCAGAATATTTTAGTAATTATAGTTTATTTTTATTCAGCCAGGATACAGTTAAAAATGAATTCCAATGAATTTTTAATTTAAATAAGTTGATTATGTAGCTATCTGATTCTAGGATGAGAAGCATTATCCACTATTTATAATAAATTATTATAATGAACTTAGATAGTCCCATAGATGTGTGTGTTCATATAAAGGAGAGAATTTGTGCATCATAAACCAGACAATTTATCTTTTTTGCAGTCAGCTTAGTAGACATGTTGCCTCTGGAATGCTAATAACGACCAAATTTTATGCAACAAAAAGTGGAACACATGGTATTTTGAAATACTCAGAAGGAGAATTTCTTTTCGAGGACAGTAAAAGTATAAAAATATCTGAAGGGTCACTACTAGCAAAAAAAAAAAAAAGAAAAAGAAAAAAGAAAATAACCCAACAAACAAATCCAACCAAAACACCATCCTTAAAATTAAGTACCTTACAAGAGATTATGAAAAATATCAACCAATCCAGTAAATCAGGAAAAGTAGATTTAGTTTAAAAAATGTAATAATAAAGCTAAAGAACAAGGCAGAGTGGGGAGTGGGGTGGGGGTGAATGGGGGATGTGCGCTGTGGAAATAAAGAGCAAATCTGAATTTTAAAATGGATTCTGGTAAGTACATCTTCCTGAATTCTTCAATACAACACTTACCGAAAGTATTATATTTATTTTTTATTTGCATGTGAAGACGTGCCAAAAGGAATAGTTCCTGTTCACTGCAAGGACCCTTGACATAATGTAATTGACAAGATATCATGTGGTATACACAAATAGCTGCCAGAAAAGTGAGCGATGAGTGAAATCCCTTTTTATCACCCCAAATTCACTGCTACTATGACTTAATTTCTTGACTAAATTTCTGAAGCCTGTGATCCAGAAAGTCTCACTTCTATGTTTGCCAGTGGAGGACCTACACCTAGCTTAGCTCTAGAGACTCCTCATATTAAGGCAAGCAGTGTACTGTGAGAGTCAGTTTCTGAGGTGATGCTTTAATACAAACTCCGCTCCCCACAGTACACCTACAAAGCTCATATTTTGTTGTTGGCATAGCATAAATTTCTCCTTTCTATGAACTGAGGTGGGGAAAGGAGCAAGTTCTTCTGTCCCAGCTGAGCACCGGAATTACTAGTCCTGGTTTTCCTACACCACTCTACTCTGGAAGACACAATCTACCTCAAAGGATTTGACATGTCACAAGTCAGCAGTCTCTGCTGACTGTTCACTTGGTGGCATATGGTTGAATTTAATTTTAACTGCTATTTAACCAATGACGTTTTATGACGTAACTTCTCCCATGTTGAATACTATAGCATATGTGACATAGGTTAGTGACAAATTTCAATACCCATGACTGTAGCACAGAAGCAAGATTTTCAGAAATTTTTGCTGTGACATGCCCCAGCATCAAGAGTACCAGACATTTCTTTCTTTCTCTGTTGTTCGACAGTTTAATTGCTGACAATCAGAAGGATGTTTTATAACAGGAGGCAGAGTTGAGTCAAGTGAAGTTTAGCTATAGCAGAATCCTGGCTGCATTTAACCACAGCATGAAAATCTGCACATGGAACCTTCAAAGACATGAGGTACTAAAGTTCACATTGCTAACATTCATCACAGACTATAGGCGTCGTGCCATCTGTCTTCCCCACAGATTAATAAAACTCAGGCAGCTTTCTAAATTCACTTTCAAGAATATGCAAGGCTCAACATTAAAGTACTGAACTAGTGCTTCAGTCTTAGCATCTGCACCAAAATATTTATCCAATGTCCAGCCTCAGGATACTCTATGTAGCCCAAGAGAAAGAGTCTCCTTTGTTCAATAGGAATTTTCTGTACAGAAATAAGCCTAGCTCAGAGAGTCTAGAAGATAGTCTAGGAGGCACACAGTAGGTTGCAGTAGCAATCATGTTTGCTTCCTCCTCTCACGAACTTTTCTAGAGATTTAAGTTGCTGTAGACATATCAGCCATCCACAAGGCTGATCCATCTGAATCGCTACAGCCTCTTGGTGGCTTGTCTGCTTTCCATTACACTGAAATGATTGTGTAGTCCCTTTAAAGGCCTTCTTTATCTGCTGGGGTGGCAAGAGGGATGAAGAGCATAGGCCACAATCGAGAAATGCATAGGTGTGTAGGTACCGCTTTGAGGGCATTAGAAACGATGAGTGCAATTCAAAAGCAAATGTTGTCCCTGTACATTGTGTGGTTTGCAGCTGACGTAGGGAAGAAAGAGACAACACATTGGTTACTTTCTTATATAAATTTAAAGTTTCTCGTGGCTTTACAAATTTGTCAGCTAGTAAGTATACTGTGCGACCTACGTAGTATTGCATTGATAAGTTGCCACCAGTTTGGACAGGTGAAAAGAGACTCAAACTCAATAAACGAGAACTGATACAATTTATTGGTGCTGAAGGATTAATTTTGTTGGTACTGTCAGTGCTAGTGTCTCATCTGTCAACTTTGCAGCCTGAAAAGTTTCTGCAGTGAATTGCAGACACTCAAAATTCCTTTTTGACTGATGTTTTGAGTGTCGCAAGCGCAGAAGAAGAGGGAGAAGGTGAGGTCTGCATAAAATATTCTGTAGAAACAACCAAAGAAATCAGCTTGAGCAAACAAAACTTCAGCATTGGAAACCCCATATCAAAGACTTTTCATGTCTGGGAGATAATTAACCAGCCATTAAACCCATGCCGTTTTGGCAAACATCAGTAAAAAGTTTCAGCTGTTATAGACAAGCTCTGATGTTTATAAGTTTATATAAATTAATTATTATTTATTGGATAAACCTGGCCTCTACTTCCGAAACATTAGTTGAGTTTTGGCAGAAAAAGATAAGCAGATCATTTTCACTATGCACCTTCTCCCATAGAAATTATAACAACAATAATAAAAATACTACTGCAACAACCCAATCCTTGTCTTATCAGGGTTTGATCTGTCTTCTGTTCAATTAGAACAGAATTAGATGCACTTTTCTGAGCGTATCAATCTTTATTATCTGGGAATGGATTTCCACGGGAAGAAAGGGCTCTGAAGAATCCTCGCCCAGCTTTCACTAGAACTCTGTGTTTTGTTTCCAGGACATCTAGACTCTGACAGCAGCAGTCTTATCCTCAACCTTATGGACATTGATATTCTGTTCAGGACTGGATTCACATAGACTTTTTTTCTAGCTTAGCCTAATTCCAAGACAGACATAGTTGAGAAGTCTGAGGATGAAGCTACCAAGGTCGTGGAAGGGTGTTGCTCATTTCACCATGTTACATAACAAAACAGTTTCTATACTTCAATATTTGATGATGGGACTTTTAAAAGAGCTTAGTGAGGTGGGTGTTTGCAGCCCAGCCGACACCTTTCTCAAAAGTCCTGCCTCCAAACGGTTCTGCAGATGCAAGGCTGCCTTCATGCTTGCTAGTGTCACAGGGTGGTGATGAAATTATATTCATAATAGTCCTTTGGAAATGTAGAAGAAATGGCAAAGAGTAGGTCCTTCTAAACGTTTTATTACTTCTACACTGTATTGTATATGGACTTTGATTTATTGCCTTCTGCGATTGCGCTGTACTGTTCATGTGAGACAGGTTTGCCGTGAGTAAGCGGCAGGGAGCTGCAGTGCTCTGATCCCTCCCTCTCTTCCCAGCAGCAGGGCAGGGACATCCTGAGCTGTACCTCTGGTGCACAGCACCTGGATCAGCCGCCCAGCGTGAGCTGTCATATAAAAAGCACTTACCCGCAACGATAAAAATCATACACCACTGCTGCTCTTATTGCAGTGCCAAAATCTATTAACACTGACAGTCAAGTAATGAGGTGACTGCAACAATTAGTTTCCATATTTCCATCGATCTGGGCTCTCGAAAATTGTTCCACTGATTCTTTATGAATATCCGAATACCAGGAGAGGGGGAAGAAAGGAAGACCTGTGTTTCAGCACTTTCACCTTTCTGCTAGACATTGCCAAAAGGCCACTGTCTTTGGATTGCTTTCCCATTTCCAAGTGCTAGAAATTTGATATAGTGTTATTTCATGGTTTGCTGAACACAGGGAGAATTGCAGCTGGCAGTGCATTTTTGCAGAATCAGTATAACCCTCACTTGACTTCATGCTGTTTTAGAATCCAGTGAAATAGCTTCACTCTTCCTCTGCTTCACAATGACAAACCATTATCAATATTGCCTGGAGAACAAAATATCTTTGGAATATCACTGAATATCAAGATGAATGCATTTAGCTAACATTGCAACATTGAAAAAAGGCCAAACTCACTAAAAATGAACAATCGCTCTAAAAGGTAGGAGACAAAACCAGGTTTTCTCATAGGCAGGCTGCGGTCAGTTCCTGCGTTTCTGTCTGTAGATCTACACTTGAAATCACCATTCTGCTTAAGGGTACAGCGGACGGCCCCAGGTTGGTGAAGAGCTTTAGGATGACTGTTTTGGTAGCAGTAACTAACAACAGTAACCATTAAAGACACAACCCAGGGGTAATGTGGTCTCAATTTTTCTGGAAGGTAGTTGGATGTGCATCTTATGTACATCGGTGTAGCTCCATTGAAAATAATGGAGTTGTATCATTCTGTGTCAAGATTTGCACCTACTCCCTTCAGTAGACCAGTGAGAACTTACAGGGGGCTTGGGTGCCATCTTGTCTCTTTCCAGCAGCTGACAGAAAGGCAGGAGAGGTCTCAGGAAATGGAACGTACCCAGGGAGTTACAGGGTTTATCTGCTCAGCTCAGCTGCGTGCAGAAGGGGCTCCAAAGGAAGCAGTGACAGCACTATCTCTGACACCCAGAGTGAAACAGCCACAGCCTCCCGGCACCCGTTTAGCATGGCCATATTGGCTTGGGATGGGTATACTAGGTCTGGATGCAAAGGTTAAAGTTCATTTCTGAGCATCCCAGAGACACTTGATCGCTGTGATACATTGTCTAGCAGAAACAAAGCCCTGACGAACTCTAAAACAACTCTAAAATAACAAAAAACTGTAAGACTTCTTCTGCAACTCTGAAATTAAATTAATCCAGTCAATATTTGTATGGAAAGCTGTACTAGGGAAGAAGATTTTCTGGAAAGTAATTCATTATCTAGTTGTCTCTACCAATCATTGTAGCCATGGCAGTGCTGATTAAAGCCTTAGCACCGATCATGATCCACTGTGCTAGGTTCTACCTTAATGTGTAAGAGACAATGTCTGCCTCTAAGATGTTTGCATCGGCTGTGTATGAAGCACAAATGCAGATGGATGCCCACTCTGGATTCAAAGAGAGGTAGCTGAGAGTGATGTCTGAGGGGCTCATCCTCCATTTCACATCCAGAGCCAATCTCTGGATCAGCCTTGCTGTATTACTGTCCCTGAAGTGTGGTACTCCCTTCTGAAGTCCTTCTTCCCACACGTGTCTGTTCTCAGGCATGTATGATCTGCCTGTACACAAATTTATAATCTGGTAAATAAGTAAAGAGAGGAAAGTGGAACGCAGACCAGCTGCAACATGCCTCGTGTAACAGTTTACAGTGGCTCCAGAGCCATCTTCAGCCAGCAGGACCGTAGCTCTCAGAGATAATTTGCAAAGACTGACTAACCAGTCTCTGGAAACAGCTATGCAGGAGCTAAGAAGAAGCCTTGCTGTTAAGTGTGATCTCATTCATGTTTTCTATCAGTGTACAGATTAGAGAGAAATGTGGCAAGCCTGTAGATCACTTACTGAAGATCACTAGTCCACCAACAGTGGCGTAGCAATAGGCATGACCACATGCTGATGAAGTAAAAAAGACAGCTCAGCAGATTTTCAGGAGCGACAAGTTGCAATCTCACTACATTTAGTGGAAAGACTAAAAAATAAATAAGAGTAATGAAGTAGGTTGCAAGAAAGACTGAAACATAGGAAAATGTTGGTTCTCTGACATACAGGACAAATAAACACGCTCAAGCTCATTGACTACCACAACTGGCAGCCTTCTAATAATTTATTCTAATAAATCTTTCATCAAAATATTTGTTTTGCAAAAATCTTCAGAGAAATGTGACCTACCAGCCACAGCATGTACAGCATGCACTACTGCAAATAAATCTTAAGGGCAAAACGAATGTCAGGTCCTTGGTGTGGGAGTGTAGTCCCTGATTTTGGCGAGCTCTTTTCACCTTTTCCAGTCTTCTTTCTGTCTGGTCAACAATTTGCTCTGGAGAATGTCTTTCAATGCTGTATTTGTTTATGTCTACAAAATATAAGTTTCAAACTTTCATCAAATTTCTTACCCAGATCGAAGCATTGTAGCCTGACACACCTTTCAGCCTTATTGCTGCCAAACCCTCCAAACTAACCCATCCAAGAAGTAACACAGGAAACAAAAGTAATGAACAGCCCATTGGCAACTTGATTTGGTCTGGTGTAGACCCACCAAAAGCCTGTGCTAGCACTGCATATAAAAAAGGAAATTAAAAGCACATCAAAATACAGATTTTACCACATATTTATTACTTTTTTTTTTGATGTCTTCATATAGGAGTGCTTGCAGGCTGCATTCTGGCTTCACTACCAATTTTTCTTATACAGTTATTTCTCTGCTTCTTTAATGCCTCAAGAGATTTTTTTCAGAATATGTTCTTTTTCTGACAAAAATATTATCTTTTTTTTTTTTGTAGAAAAAGGAAAATGCTTTTTCGTTTTTTCCTGTAATCTTTTTCCATGAAGTAAGGCTTGAAGTTCCTCTCAAATTTAAGATTTATAGTGATTTTAAGTTCTCTAATTCCTAAAGTGAGCTTCATGTCTGATCCCAGCCTTCTACTTCCTCTCATTCAATACTGCTGATAGCACAGACCTCCGTAAAAGCCATTTACAAATGAGGAAATGCACAAAAATAATGCCAGCCCTCAATTCTTTGAGAGAGAAATTTAAATTTTCTTCTAAGGACAGAAAAGTGGGTTGTTTTGTTAATAATGCAAAAGTTAACACCTGTGTTCAGTTTATCAACAAGGCTTTAATTAATAGGCTGTGCACTAATGGAGAGCCTGGCTCAAAAAACTGGCCTGGTGCATCTTGGGAAAAGTCCACAAGATGGGTAGAAATCTGAACGTACAAACAAATGTGTCTGGTCTCAGCTAATTATCTCTAGTTAACAGGAGGAGAGGGGCACTTCCCTCCAATATTTACAGTAAGAGGAGAAAAAAAAAATACCTGGAGATGCTTCCATTGTCTGCGAGGGTCCTAACAGAGAGCTGGGCCTAGACCGTTGACTGTTAGCAGGCTAAAGCCAGATGTAGGATCCCACTGAGGAAAAGGTAAATAGTAACTAGACAACATCCAGAGACTTACAGGCAGCCAATTGCAAAGAGCACTATCTGGCCACCCCTGCGATCAGCCTCTGTCTTGTGTTTTAATGGTGCACACCTTGTGGTTTTGAGAGTGGCAGCAAGACACTGCTGGAAATACTAGGACAACCTGTGGGAAACATCACTCAGTGCTTAGGAAAGTGCATGTCTATGCATTTTGCATGGACTAATTAGTTGGCAATAAGATCTATTCATTGTGGTAACTATTCCTTTGAAAACAGCATCTTTAATAAACACTTGGAATATCTGAGTGGAAAATTTATCTTTGGCTTTAAGAGTCGAGGGGGAATAATCTGGCCCTTTTCCTTGTCTGTTCTGCTTTGTGCAAATGATCCAAAAGCAGAGTCTGCAAGGCTAGCCAGGCAAATCAGCTTTTTGTGACTCCCACTGCACAACTCCTTTCTCTTCTGCAACTACTTAAAGAATAATGCTTCCTCTCTCTTCTGGTACTGCCATCCAACACCCAGGTACCGTTTGGCTGCTTTGCATTTGATTTGCCGTTTCATACCACTTTGTCCTAGTACACCAGTGTGGGCTTAGGGGCAAGCCTGTGTACAATTAGGCAGAGCTCATCACCGTCACCGAGTGAGCGCAGGCTTGAGAACTTGGTAATGATTGGAAAAACTCTGGTAACAGTGAAGAAGTTGGTAACACCTTTGCTTCAGTCTTTTGTTAGCTTTTGTTCTAATTTCACCTTAAAATCCTAAAAACTTTCCTGTTCAAGAGGATGAATAAGTGACGTTGATTAGTTGGGGAAAAAAAAAATCAGCCAAGATTTAACAGTACCACCCAACCTGAAGAGATCTAATTCTGGCTTTCAGTAAAATAGTGTGAAAAGATTATTTTCACACCCATGGGAATTGTTACAGGATTGCAAAATTTCTCCATTGAAATGGAAACATTCCCCTTCCATGGCTTCTGCTGACTTAGCCCGTGAACTACAGCTCTGGCTGTCAGTGCAGCAAATAAGGACGAGAAGAAAAAAGGGGTGAAAAACAAAGTGCGTGTGGGGAACCCTCCAAAGCACAAAGCCACGGCTTGTGACACCAGAGGGCAATGTTCTCTTGCAGTATCAGTTGTGGGACAGAACCAAAAGCCTAAAGAATCTGCATCACAGGCAAAAGCTCTTCAGAAAAAAAGAGCACGGTTTTGAACGAGCAAATCTATGCTATCAGTTTTGAAGCTTTGCGTGATATACAGGTAGTTGTTACACAGAATGCTTTTTAAAAGGTTTAGAGTGGATTGTCTGAGCAATGTCAGCAAACACGCAGTGTCAGGGAAAGCTGAAAGTCTCCAGCATGTATGTGCTCAGGGTAAACATGGCATAACCCCCCCTATATTCACTTTTTTTCTTTGAGTGCACAAAATAGTCACAGATCTTACCTGAATCGAACAGGGAAACAATTGCTTGTGTAGTGACTCAGTAATAATTAAGATCTTAATATGTTAATGAGTATATGTGACATTAGAACAAAAGTTTAAAAGTCATAATGCCATGCCTTTCTTTTTTAGAGTTATTGAAAACAATTGTGCCCCCTTCTCTGCCTGCGCCATTTTCAGAGGGGGTTTATTAACTTCAAAATTAAGTGAGATGAAGTGATGCAATCTCTTGCTTTCCTCCAAATAAGAGAAAGCAGCACTATTGGTGGCCTGGTCAGGGCCACGCCGGAGCCTCTTGGAGCCCCTGGGAAGCTGAGTGTGCTCAGGCAGAGCCGATGCCAGGGTTATGGGCACCCCTGCCTGCAGAACCCAGCCAAGAATGACTATCTACCCTTTGTTATGCAGGGTGGGAGGGGCGATTTGCCTTCAACTGGGTAATTACGTCTGTTAGGTGAGTAAACATCTTGCGCAGAAATTAAAGGTAAATCAGAAAGATTTTATGAAAGGCCTCAGGGTCAGGTGTGAGGGCAAAACCCTCAAAAGCATTTAAGCATAGCAATGCCAAGTGCTAACAAGCTGGTTTTTGTTGCCCTTCCTTGATAAATCAGAAGTAGACACCTAAAAATGGGGTCTGCAAAGTGATGAATGGTCAGATTTTTCTGAAGGGATGGGAATAGACAGATGGAAATTAACCAGCAGCATTTGGTACAGAGACTGATGGACCTGGCTTCTTCCTGAAAGTTCTTAAAACTTTCTTCCCCCTTGGGATGGTGCTAGTCGGACAGAGGTAGGCTGTACACTGAGGGGGGAAAGAAAGGACAAGAGGAAGCCCAGAAAAGGGGACCAAAGGTGATTGAAGGTGTGCAACAGCTTAAGCACAGGAATACCTCCATAGATATGGCTGCTCAGCTCCAGAAAACAAGAATGAGAGGCAAAATAGAGGATGCATGATGTGGAAAAGGTGAGAAGGCATGATGGTTTGGTGTTTCTCCTATTGAAAGAACTGAGGAGAATCAAGAGAAATCAGCTGATAATGGACTCAAAATAAATAGTGTCTCCACAGACACTGTGGATGCTAGAAGCTTACAATGATTTGTGTAAAGCAATTCAGTACAGAAAATCCATTACGGACTATTTAACAAACAGATACCACCTTTGTCTCAAGGATTCATTAGCCACGAAACTGTGGAGCCGGGAGAGATGAGTGGGAAAGCAGCCCTCTAGGCTTTCCTTTTTTCTGTACTCTTCCATAGGAATGTATTATGGGTCACAGATGGAGACAGCCCTGCAGGAGAGGGACAGCTGTATCTCATGAGTTTAATTCTACTTGCTATTGTTTTTCCACTTTGTGCTGGATAATGCTGTTTCTCATTTTCTTTGGGTAGAGAAAGGAAGAATGTGCATAACTTTAAAGGTTAGAGGTTCTTCTTCTGTCTCCCCTGGACATCCACAACTGCATCGAATTCACATTATCACTTTGTCTTAATTATCACATTATCTTCTAGGGGATTTCAAATATCTTCTCGTGGCTTATGAGCTTTACTGACCTCATTTGTGTGCAGGGATTACATAAAAAAGTTTGAACGAGACACTAATTAAAAGTCTGAAGATAAATGGAAAGGGGGGTAAAATGAAATAAGGATTGGACAGAAGCACATTGTGTCTGGCTATCATGATTCCTGTCTTATCAAAGAAGATTGGTAAGAATCTTCATTCATGTGTCTGGAAAAAAAGGTGGGATGATTCTCTAGAAAAAAGCAGAGATCAAATCTATCTGACCTTGAGCAAAGCATCTAATGCAGTGTCACATGGGAAATTATTAGCTAAAATGGTGAAGACGGAGATTATTACAGGAACCGAGATGTGTTAAGGAGATCTCTAAAAGAGAGATGACAATGAGTCATGCTGTGAGGTAAATGATCAAGCTGAAAGAGGTTACTAGACAATTTCCTCAAGGACTAGCCCCAGGACAGATCTTATTTAATATTTCCAATAAAAGCCTTGGTGTAAAAGACAGGAGCTTGAAAATGAAATTTGTTGAGACTTACAGGAAGCATCTGTAGTGTATGTCAGTCTGGAGTCTTGTACATTAGCACAGACTGGTCTTGAAGACAGAAATGTAGAAATGCATGCACAAGGAGACAGATCAAGAACTCATATTTTGGCATATGTGTATGGCATGAGTGTACTAGAATCTCAGTGGTGGGAAAGGACATTTGGGAGAACATATTTTACTATAAGCGATCAAAAGAGGTTGGCTTAGTTAGAAAAGTAAAATGACGGTTCTGCTGGGGGTGGAAGAGGATGGTTGTATCCTATAAGCATGTCCCAGAGGAGATTATTTGGATCTGAGAAGAACCAATTTAACTAAATGATGTGTTTGTGACAAAGCTATTTGGGGATGAACCAGTCATAAATCGGTTGCAGGTGCAAAATAAAGAGATTTCTTACCATTTGAAGATTGAGTATGAAGCCACATTCTAGAAGGATTAGTGGGGCCAAAAAAATAGATCGTTTCAATATGATGTTTGGTAAGTTTCTATTATTGATTATATGATAACATCTGCTCATAGTGATGGAAACTGGACACAATTGCTCAAAAGTCCTCTTCCAATCACAGAATCACATAATCACAAAATGACAGGGGTTGGAAGGGACCTCTGATCCAACCCCCCTGATAAAGCAGGTTCACCTAGAGCAGGTTGCACAGAATCACGTCAAAGCAGGTTTTTAATATCTCCAGAGAAGGAGACTCCATGACCTCTCTGGGCAGCCTGTTCCAGTGCCTTGTTACCCTCAAAGTAAAGAAGTTTTTCCTCATGTTCTGATGGAACTTGCTGTATTCCAGTTTGTGCCTGTTGCCCTGTGTCCTCTCATTGTGCACCAATGAGTGAAGAGTCTGGCCCCATCCTCCTGACACCTGCTCTTTAGATATTTACAACTGTTGATAAGATCCCCTCTCAGTCTTCTCCTCTTCAGGCTAAACAGACCCAGGTCTCTCAGCCTTTCCTCGTGAGAGAGGTGCTCCAGACCCCTAATTATCTTCGTAGCCATCTGCTGGACTCCACAGTAGTTCCCTGTCTCTCTTGAACTGAGCAGCCCATAACCGGACACAATACTCCAGATGTGGTCTCACTAGGGCAGAGGGGGAGGAGAACCTCCCTCGATGTTCTGGCCACACTCTTCTTAATGCACCCCAAGATACCATTGGCCTTCTTGGCCGCAAGGTCACATTGCTGGCTCATGGAAAGCCAGTACTCCCAGTTCCTTCCCCACAGAGCAGCTTTCCAGTGGGTCAACCCCTAACCTGTACTGCAGGTACAGGTGCAAGGGGTTATTCCTCCCTAGTTGGAGGACTCTACGTTTGTTCAACTTCATTTGGTTCCCCTTGACCTAACTCTCCAGCCTGTCCAGGTCTCACTGGATGGCAGCACAGTCTTCTGGCATGTGAGCCACGCCACCCAGTTTCGTATCATCAGCAAACTTGCTGAGGGTTCACTCTGTCCCTTCTTCCAGGTCTTTCATGACAGTCCTACAATCACAGCAAAACACAGTCCTACAATCCCTTCAGTCATTTGGTTATAGGCAGTCTTGCTTTTACTCAAAATGTACTAAATTATTTAATTCATATACACCAGATTCAACAGAGACAGTTGCCATCCCAAATGCCTGTTAACACAATAACTGAGATACACCCCCAGGAAGGAATTGAATCAGGTCTCATACCATCCTTGGAAAAATAAATAAACGTAATTAGACAGAACCTTCACTCTTTTCTCCTTCCAAATTCTTCTGTCAGCATCTTAGTAATGTGTTTATACTATCAAGCCACGCTGAGATTAAAGGTGCACCAAGCTGGTGTAGTGTCACAGACTGTAGGGCCAGAACATATTGCTTGGATTAGCTGCTCTGATCCTCAGCATTTTTCAAGGCTATTCGGTACATTTCATTCACTACCTTATCTTACAATGTCTCATCTGATAGCAATGACCTGCAGAGCTTTTCTCGACCCTTGCCAGAACTGGATGACTTCTATACAGCAAAGATTTTATTAAAATAGTTCTATTTTCTTTCCATGTTTATGAAATGTCCTCAAGTTGATTTATGGTCCTAAAATATTTCATTCAAAGTCCTCCAGTGCTGTCGACATATTTAAAACTAAGAACTTTTCGTATGGTACTTGTTATTTCTGCTAATCTGTAGTATGATATTCAGAATCTTTGTCATAATATACACTATATACTCTAAGGCTGGTATCATATGTGATAAGGGTTTTGATGTTGCTGCTTTTCCCTGACTGGATGGGTCATAAGCCATCCAAACACTTTCAGAGAACTACTGGCCACTTCCCTAAGAAACACTTCTTTATTTGTGTAGGGTTTTGTAACACATTTCCTTTTTGCAGGTATCTTTGACTACAGCAGTGTTCTGCAGACCAGTGTTCACTGAAAATTATGGCTGCTACCGTAATGCAGGTGACACTGAAATGGGCCCTGCATTTTGCTCTGAACATTCAGCTGCAAGCATCACCTTGCTCAGCTTTACAGTTTTGCTGTTAGCATACTTAGCCAAAACTTTTTATCATCAGCTTTGGTGTTTCTTTATCTCTTTAGCTTATGAGTGTGTGAACATTACCTTATAATAGGTACCAATATACTTATCTGTTCCCCTGAACAGATGCTGGTCAGACTTGCTGCTCTCCTGGGTAATTGCTACTAAGTTGTATCTGGTGATCTTGATATGTGACCTTCAGTACACTGACTTCCACTGGTGTTAGCCATGATACGCAACGAGAGAAAGAAATCAGTACCTGATTTTCCGGTAACTGTGGAAAGCGCATATGTATGTTTTCTGTAAATTAACGTTCACACCTATAAATACAAGTTAATCTAATTCTTCATTGTTCTCAAACCGTGGGTGTGATTAACATATTCAAATGAGAATCTTGCTTGTTTAGTTTTACATGTGTATTGTGGAACGAGGAACAATGGAAGAAAATTACATCAAGTCCTGCTTTGCTGCAACTCTCAACTCCTCAGGAAAAAATACCCTTCAAGAATAGAGGCATAGCTGGTTTTTCTGCAGAGGCTCAGAACCATCTGCTGAAATATAGTAACAAGACTACGTGGCACACTTCCATGGGATTTTTGTTTATTCCAAACACTGTACCAGAACCAGAATCCTTTGAGGAATGGGAAGAATAAAATAACAGTGGATTGTCTCTATGAGAAGAGCAAGAGTTTCTATGTAAGCAAAAGTGAGAAGGAAAGCAAGGAGGAAAAAGAGCTGATAAAACTGTTGGAAATCTCTGAGCATGGATGACACTCCTCTTCCGCATGTAAAATTTTATAGATGACCAGTGTCCTGGTTTTGGCTGGGATAGACTTAATTTTCTTCCTAGTAGCTGGTGCAGTGTGTTTTGGATTTGGTGTGAGAATAATACTGATAACACACTGATGTTTTAGTTGTTGCTATGCAGCACTTACCCCACGGACTTTTCAGCTTCCCGCATTCTGCCAGCGAGCAAGTGCACAGGGAGGGAG
>NW_010395713.1:56345-57463 GCF_000710305.1 Buceros rhinoceros silvestris | reverse complement strand
AGGCATCGCCTGGCCCTGCCCTACCGTGTCTGGAACGCCGGGGCAGCGGGCGCGGGAGGCTGTCCCGGGGCTCCGCGGCCTCCCGCCGGCTCCCCCGTCAAGGCTTTCACAAACAAGATCCAGTTCTGTTTAAAAACGAATAGAAGAACTCATCAGCCTCAGGCAGCCCGCACGCTCCAGGCACCGGGCGAGTTTTAACAGAAAATGTCCCCGTGTCCTCGCTCCGCCAGAAAAATAGGATCCCAGGATAAACCGCAGGTCTAGAAAAGAAAGAGCTTTCCTCGTGGAAAAACCAATGTACTTGAAGGTCCGTGTGGTATTTTGTGATCCCACAGCCCGGGGTGTTTTGCAACTTTAGTGCAGAAATATTTGCTTTGTGTTTTTAATGCTTTGCTACATCTGTTCCTTACTCATTTTCTTCCTTCTTGGCTGATCACTTGATTTTTTTTTTTCCTCATTGCTAGAGAAATGTCAAATAACACGTGCTGACTTACTTGATTCATTGCCAATATTTATTTCAAATTGGTATTCTGCAGTGAAAAGTCACTGCAATAGTAACAGCTGTAATGGTATGACGAAATTCATCACTGGGAAAGCAGAAGATTCACACCATAAAATAAATTAACAAGCCAGTACTGCTCATCCTGACTCGGAGAGTATTTCCATTCTGAAGTACTTGATCTTGCAAGTTTTTTGCAATGATTTTGCGTCAAGTGTCACTGAGGCTGAAATGGTCACTCAGTATTATTTGTTTGTACACAGTGTGTTTTGTTGACAGGCAGGGTGGTACCATGTATAAAATCACGCACCAAATATTTTAGCTTCTGGTTTTGGAGCTTTCCTAATTTTCCTGTCCTTTTTTTCTCCCATAAACAAGCACAAAGGTGAAGAATGAGAAGGAGAGTCTGTCTTAAAGAGAACTAAATGCTATTTAATTTACCCGGGAGACATAAAGCGATGTCAAACTGATTTCCTTAACTTTCATTCTCTTGGGGAAGGAAACAAACCTGGTTTGTGCCAAAGATTTTTGTGCTTTCCTCCACCACCACTTTACACGCACGAACGTTATAGCCTGGACTTCAGAGAACAGGTCTTTTCTGCCGAGCCCGCTTGTGTTG
>NW_010395713.1:49718-56250 GCF_000710305.1 Buceros rhinoceros silvestris | reverse complement strand
GCTGACCCCCCCGCAAGCGATCCTGCCTTGTAGGGTTGGAGAGACCTCTGGTAGCGCTTCCAAAACTGGAAATTCAACCTAGGTCCATCACAGGCACTTCACGCTGCTACTCCTGTGCCATAGGACTGATGTGTTTTATTCGTGAATGTGTCATTTCATGAGCAGATAATTGATTGCTGAGGTTAGACTAAATGTCCCTAATGATCCATTTTGGCCTTGCAATCTCTGTGTTTGTGACTTTCACCTCTCATTGGCCTTGAAGTTTTCCATCACTTTTGTTTATTTTTGCAGATACCAGTATGAAAACTGATTTTAGTCAGACAGATCTAGGCTCCTGGGTATGTTGTTTATCTAGTTATTTTTGTATTTCCTTTTTTTAGATGATCACATGTGAAAACACAGGCACGTAAATTCTGAAATGAATATAATGAATAAAAATGCATGAATACTGTGGCAGCCTATGTGATGGACTTTAAAGACAGCTGTTAAAACTAATAAAAGTTGCTTTAAGAACATGTGCATTTGAGGATAGCTGGTAACAAAAGTTGAAGAAGCAAAATTCTGTCTCTTTCTCTCTGTTTTTTTAAAATTCTTTTTCTGTTTAATACCGTTACAGCTCCTGGGCAATTGTTGCAGTTGGACTGCTGGTTCTGGTTTTTATTGGTCTGCTGGCTCGTGTTCTTGTCAAAAGAAAACCACCCAAAGACCCGCTGTTTTATGGTATGTCTTGATAACAGTGAAGCCAAATTCAGGATGTGTTAATTTTTGTAAATGATAATACCTGACTGTTATTTCTGATTGAACATTTAAGGCATGGCTTCAGAGCCCAGCCTGGTGATGTGCGAAGGAGCCAAGAAAGAAGGAAAGACTGGGGCAAAAGGAGGAGAAAAAAATGCTGCTGTTGATCCTTTTATTCTTCTCAAATAGGAGATGCAGCTTAGGGACAAGCCAGACTTCCTATTTGGAAAGAATGACGCTCCAGTTGGGCTGTGAAAGTGTGTGAAATACGGTCATGCCGCTCTGTTAAGATCCTCCTTGTAGAAGGACTTAGTCACCACAGCAGATTTCTCACACCTGAGTGTGAGAGCATCTCATCCTGAGTGGACTGACCTGGGATTTTTAGATGGTTTGGATCAATGGCTTGGTTCTGCCTAGGATTGAATTCCTTAATTCTCCCATTTTTATTAGGCTTCTGCGTTAACTCACCTTTGTGTTACATAAGAAAGTTCAAACCACCCCAACTCCTGGCTCAGGCTGTCTGCAGACTTGGGCAAACATTTCTATATTGATACTTTGCCGTAAAAGAGAGGGATATTGATTACCTTTTTAAAGGAAACCTTGGATCTAGATTACATTATAGCAAAAATCTAGAAGAAAAACCACTGCTGTTTTTTCATATTTTGCAAGATGGTCCCTTGGGCAAAGCAGCGTACCAACCACCTGCATTTGCCCTCTGTCTTCCTGTTCCATTACAACTCATAGGTGCCTGTCCCAGTGTTCTGCGAGGCTGGGAACTCTCGGTCACACTGAAGTAAAAGGAAATAAATACCATAAACCTACCTCGAATAAATTTCCTGTCTCAAAGGAGTGACTTGCTAACTTGCCAGATAGGTCTGCTCTGGACTGCTGTGGCTAATGCAGTTTGCCTCGCTCACCTCTAAAAACAGCAACTCACATTTCCCTCCGCCTCCTTTCCGTTGTCCTTTCCCCTTTCCAAGAGGTGACTGCAGTCAAGGTTGTATACTTTGTCTGACCAAGATTTTTGAAAGGCTACATAGTCCTTTCTGCAGAGGCTGACTTTCCATGGAGGCTGTGCCTACAGCTCTACAGAATTCCACATTTCTAAGAAAAGCTTCCTAACTAAACACTAATTAAAAAATACTAAGCTGTGTGGGAAAGTCATATTGCTCACTAAATACCTGTGGCCTCAGAACAGAGGCATCTAGTTCAATAGAGCTTTGCCTGAATTTATTGGGTTGTGAAGCAACTGCGTGATTCCAAATCTTTATAATTTTTTTTCCCTTTATCTCATTACAGTTTATGCTGTATTTGCCTTTACCAGTGTAGTGAATCTAATAATTGGGCTGGAGCAGGATGGAATTATTGATGGATTCATGACTCATTACTTAAGAGAGGTAAACAATTGTTGAGCTTACAAATGTAAATAAAATTCTTACTGTAAATAACTTGGTATAGTATTTGTGACAGAAAAATAGCCTCTTACACAATCAAAAGAGTCTTCTGGAATTTGGTCACTGGGCCGTTTCTTTGTTGTTATGGACAGAACCTTCACAGACTTGAAATCACAGACTCATTTGGGAAAACTCACATACCTTTCAAGCTCCAGTGTTATTTGCCTTAAGGTAATACTGTTCTGTGTTAACTTCTGTGGGGCTGCACAGACTGCGCCTGTTTGCAGCACTCGAGTGGACGAGTACTGCAGCACCTCACTGTGTTACCAAGAACGAGGCAAAATTGCTCCTTTATTTTTGCCTAATCATTTACTGAAAGGAATTAGAGTTAAAAAATGATGATGCCAGATACCCAGTCAGCAGAATCTGTTGGCTGCTGAATATCAACATCTACCAAAAATAGCTCAGTTGGAGCTTGACGTGAAAGTCACCGAAGTCATTGAAGATTCCATGAACTTTAGCGTGAAATGCGTTGGACCTTACGAAGTTATATGTATATATATAGTATATTCAATACTGTTGTGGATCTCTAGGTTGCTAAATGCATCTTTATTTGTTCCACGTTAAATGCATCTTTATTTTGTGGCTTTTATCACTAAACCATGGAAAAGTAGTATTTCCATAATGTAGCAGAACAAGGCTGACAGTTGCACACAGGAGGTTTCCCTTCAGTCTTGCACTCTATTTTGCAACTACAGAACCAATTTAATTGTACCTGATCCCACCTAAACCAGGTTTGTGCTTGGAAATGTGTATTGTCAGTCAAAAACTCTGCCTCTGGATTGAAAGAACATCAGTTTCTTGCGTGAAATGGTTTCCTGCTGTTCTTTATTAATAATCTGTCATTCTTCCTCTAATCACTGTATCTTTTTAAAAATGTTTCCTAGGGTGAACCGTATCTGAACACTGCGTATGGCCACGTGATCTGCTATTGGGATGGCTCCGTTCATTACCTGATGTATCTGCTGATGGTGGCAGCTATTGCATGGGAGTAAGTCGTCGTGATTCGTGTGCTGTTTGCTTTGCTTACATTTTCCTATAACCCACAAAGGGCTTTCTTTTCTACGCAGTATTTAGATTTTTCTTTCAGGACTATTTCATGTCTTAGGCCAAAGCAACACTATTAAAATTTCATTATTTTCAGAAATTGTACCCTCACGGAGTTACCCTTTCTCTCAGCTGAATGAACAGCAGAGAGAATAGCCCATTTGCATGGTTCGTGTTAGTTGGAAGGAAAGCCTAACCAAGACACACATTAAAACCATGTGTGAAAAACCAATTTTTTTCTAATACCATATTTGTAATACGAATAATGTATTGCTTATCATGATCACCTCTCACCCACGTTAAGAGAATATCTTGCACTTGAAGAGAAAAAGGTTATTTCTAGAGATTCTCATCTTTCTTGCTGTTGAATAGAGTTTGAGAGAAGCACTTAAATTCTAGAGGCTAGTGTACCTGCTGGTAATAGAAACATTAACAGAATGAAATCAGTTAATTATTGATTCTTTTATAGTCTTGTACAAGCTGTGATATGCAAAGTCATGCAGTCAGCCTTCAGATGAGTGAAACATAACAGCAAATAACCGAGTACGCACAAATCCTGTGCTGTTCATGTGGTAACCTCCTCACACAGGAGTGTAGGATTTCTCCATGTCTCCCTCTCAGAGGCAGGAATCCACTGCTGACTTGTGGTACAGATTTTAAAACCGTTACTTACTAAGATACGAACATGGCAATTAGTATAATACTAGGGTGATTTGGGCAGGGGACTTTTAGAAATGATGCAATAATTCTGTCTTGTTTTCTCTTTTTAAACAGACAAAGCTATAGAACCATTGGCCTCTACTGGCTCGGTTCCATTATCATGAGCATCATTGTCTTTATGCCTGGAAACATTGTGGGTAAGGCCATAATATATACCACTAACTTCTTCCTGCGAAACATTTTGTAAATGCAGCGTTAGGTGATCTATATTTTACTGCACTATTGGTTCCTTCCTGTAACATGAAAGAGGAATTTTAGGAATATCAGTAAAGAGATGGAAGATATGTCAAAACTTAAATATGAGGAAGGGGAGATGGAGACCGGGAAAACCAAAAAACTTTCAATTTACATTGGTCTCAAAAAAAAAAAAAGAAGTATTTTGTTATACCCATAAGGCTTTCACCCAAGCTGGGTTTAATTTAAGCAATGAGACAATATCTGTCTCTAAGAATCATAAAAATATAAATCTTACTTCGCATTAAATTTCCAATTTACTGAATAGTCAGACACTCAAGCACCGTACAAGAGACACTCAAATCAATTCTCTTTAAAACAGAAATCTGGAAGTTGTTATATTTTCAAAAAATAAATTCCAAATTCCCAGATTTCTAACAAATCGGCACATAGCTGTGCTGCTAGAGGTTGAGAATTGTAATAAAATTTACATAATTATTGTGGCAGTGCCTCTCCCCTCAATTAAGTACTTCCTTTTTAGCAAAGCTCAAACTGATGCAAAGTTGACAAGTTGTGTCCAGATCCTGCAGTCAGCTTTAGAAAACTCGCTCTGGCTCCGCTTGTTATGCCAGAGGAGGAATATTCATGGCGCAGCCTGGGGCCGGTCCGGTGCCCTCTTTTGTAGATACATCGACGTGCACCACAGAAAGCAGCCAGATTTAATGTGACAGTATCTCTTCCTCTTTCCTCTAGGGAAGGCTGAAAAACTTGTTCTCAAGAGCCTGCCTTCTGCCTTCCCTCCAGACAGAGAGCAGCCAGTGTAAAAGAGACAGCTTTTCCTGATTTACCTGGGCTGAGGACAGTTCTCTGAATTTATGTTTTGTCCTCAGATACCACCACAGGCCTGTAGGAAAAATCCAGGCTTTGGAAAATGAGTGCTGTATCAGACCTTACAAAATGGATACATTCCCTTTTCCCCATTGTGTAAAGAATCATGTCTCTGTTGGGAGCAGGTTCCATTAGGAGATTTCAAAGCTGTCCCATCCTATAGGATTACCTACTGCAGAGGGACAGAGGTGGTTTCCTGTCCCCTGAAACACCCCCTAATTTCTGAAACGGCTTCGTGCCCGATAGGCTCTCTGTCACCTGTGACTCTGCTGCTACTCAGCACACGACTTTCAGCAAGATTTGGGTGTTGCTCTAACAGCATTTTCCAATGTTTTATGTTTACATTACCATAGCTGCTTCAGGTTTGATAGGACATGGGATATTTTTTAACTCTTCTGCAACACAGCTTACAAATTCTCATACCTCTTGTAATTACTCTTTTAACAGGCAAATATGGAACAAAAGTGTGTCCTGCTTTTTTCTTGAGCGTGCCGTATATTTGCCTTCCCATATGGGCTGGGTTCCGAATTTATAACCAACCTTCGGTGACCCACGATACTCCAGTCAAGGTAAATTATTGTATTTAAGTGTTGGCTACTGCTAGGAACACTGAAATACTCCTGCTGTTTCTACTGAGTTTTATAGGTCCCTTGGTGAGCCTGGAGCATGCTGTAACTGCTCACTGTTATGACAATTGCTGTAAAAATATCTATACTGCCACACCATTTCATTATGGAGGGATAAAGAAAAAGCACAAGAACCTTCTGTTTAAAGAACCCATTTCTAGGTGCAACTGTGTTAGTACCCTCTGTCTGTTCAGTTTCTCGCTGTTTCCGTTTCTTAGCTGATGAAAATGTTGACATACACCAGCTTCATAAAGCACCGTGAAATCGCTATAGAAGCTCTGCAGGAAAGTATTCTGCAGATGACTTACAGATTTCATGTAACTTCATAGTGTTTTGTATGTGCATTCTGCAGTATTGGATTTTACAGGTAAGACGTTGCACATTAGTTGATGTGAAAATTATTTATGCACTTCATATTTATGAAAAAAGAATCTGTAAAATGTTTCCTCAAAACTGCTTAGACCTTTGCCTTTGAATTTAATAGTTGGGCTGTAAGAAGATTAACTGAGCAATCAAAAATGCAGTAATAGTTTATGCACTGTTTTATAAAAAAAAATTTTTTTTAAATTGACCCTGCAGTACAAAGCACAGAACAGCTTTAACTCTTCGTTGCTGTAAGCAAGCCAGTTTATTGCTGCAGCACACCATATTAGTTTTTAGTTGTAAATAATGTAATCGGTCCGTGTTTTCACATCACAAGAGCTGCTGAGTCTCAGTCAGGTTCATTCTGTAACTGAAAATACAGACACAGGTGAAGGAGTTAGTTCCTATTCCATAGCTGTGGGCAGATGGCCCGGGGTGTAGGATAACAGCAGACAGAGGCACCTACAGATTTCCCAGATGTGTGAAAGACAACATTCAGTCAGCCACTCGTGATTCTTCAGC
>NW_010395713.1:44569-49638 GCF_000710305.1 Buceros rhinoceros silvestris | reverse complement strand
CAGGAAAGAGAGGTACAGACAGATGTTCATATCTCCCGAAGCTTGAAGAACTGCTACAGTCTCACCACCTTCAGGGAAAATCCCCGTGAAAGGCAAACTGGGGGAGACTCCAGGTGCCAAACCCTCTTGTACCCTCCTGCATAGGCTTGTAGGAAACCACATGTCCCAGAGCAATTGGAGATGATTTACTTGAAGGTGTCACTAATTCTGTCCAGAAACACATTCTTTAGAGTCATCAGGGTAGAAAAGCGTAGTTAAAGGTGGCAATGCCAATTTTTGCCATATATATTAGTGAGAACGTCCTTTGCCTGGAGGATGGATGAAGGTTTTGGTTTGTTTTCCTAGTACTGAGAACACCACAGAAATTGCTGCTCTAGCAGATATATGATGGACTGCTTATTTGCTGAAATACAGCTATGTCTCCTGTCTTACCAAGAGCTGAACTGCTTACCTAGGTTTGATATTTTACTTCAGTGTATATTGTAGAGAAAATGAGTATTTGAATTCTCTTTCAAAGAGAGAGGGCATAAAAAGCTGGTGATCGGAAAATTTAACATTGCATTTAGTAAATCCTCTCTTGTAGAGGAATGGAGTTACGCTCTCACTTAGAATCAAACCAGGCTCTGCTGAAGCATTTACAAAGCCCAGCAGATTTATGTACAAGTATATCAGCTCAGAAAAACTATCTGTAATTTAAAATTCACTAACGGAATTAACACGTGTTCAGATTTGCACACGAGTTCTGCAGGGACTGCCTTCTATGCACAGCACTCAAAATTATTCTGATTCCTTAAAAGTGATCATGTGAGGAGCCTCTCAGAAGTTACAGAAAATAACATTTTCCTGGAAATGAGAGAAATTGCAAAGTGTGCCTACACACTTCCTTGCTGCAGAGAAGAAAAAGCAAGTTGGGGAGATCCGTGCAGAGCTCACTGTTGTTTGCAGTGGATGGGAAACCTGTGGCGGGTCATCCCTCCTCGGCCAGCATGCTTAGCAAACATTTTAACATGTATTGACGTGACTTTGCTGCGTACAGGAAGGGTCAGGCAAAATGACCACGTAGCTGAGGTTGTCACCAAAGTGCACACTGTCTTTCCAATTCTTGCTTCTGCTTTTTTTTTAAGCTTTGCGTTTTCATTTTGTTTGCGTAAGTGTACTGGACCAAAGGCTGTTTCCACTGATACTGACTTTGTCTCCAAAGCCTCCAAGTACAAGGTTCTGTTGTAGCTTTGTGATCACACTAAATACGCATATTCATGTAATACAGCTTTTGAAAGCAGATATATATGCTTCACACTTAGGCAAAAATGGGAAGAAAATACATCATCCTTCAAACTTTCCATTATCCTTAGGCAGTCTGCATCTGAGAATGACTTGCAACTCAGCAGCCATGGGAGGCCTTTGTCTTTCACAGGAATAAATATTAGAATGTAGACATTCTTTGCAGGTAATATCATAAACACTCCTATACTAGTACTTCACATACTGTGAGATGACAACATGCTTCCAAAACAGACCCGTTATTTGTGTTTGAAAAACAAAGGTGTCTTTTTTCCTGAAAAAGGTCCTTTAATAGAAAAAAAGGAAGAGTTTTAGGAAAGGAACTGTGTTTAAAATAGCCTTATTTTTGTTAAGCTACAATTCAGATCTTGCAATTCTTATTCAGGAATTACACTTGCAGGATCGGTTCTCCCGTTTCAATAACTTTATTGTGAGTATCTTGATCCCGAGTGCTTTTAACTGTGCCTCTACATCCTAACTACTGTTTGTGCTTTGGAGACAATTACACAAGCGTGTAACAGGAAGGAAGTCAGGTTTTTCTGTGCATGCCAGCGCACAGCTAATAAAAAGGAAGAGGAAATGAGTAACATATAAACGGGGAAGTTTTCCCTCTGAACTACAGAGAGATACTCCGATGTGCTTATAATTTTGTCTCTGACTACACGGTGCTGAGAGCGTACCTCAAAATATTTTCATGGGTCTTGTAAGTTTTACCATGTAGGCAAAGAGATGACTTTGGTTCCTCCAAGCCGTCTTCCATGTTAGATATCTATATGGCCTTTGCTGCCTCGGAGCGTGAGCCCCTCACACCTGCCCACGCGGTGCAGCGAGGGGATGGCTGTTCAGAGGCCGAGGAAAGGAGGTAGAGAGCAGCTCAGAGCTGGGAAGTGCTTCAGTGCCCAGAGGAATCCATAGTGTACAGTAATAAAAGAACGAGAGGAGGATTCTCCATGTGCACACACTTGTTTCATTCGCTATTTCTGCATTACATATTAAGATACAGTATTTGCTCACGGAACTCAGAGGAGAGGTGGCCACAGAAAAGCTTTTATTTTATGCCAGTGATATTCCATTAATTCCAATAGCATCACAGAATGCTGACACCCAGCATTCACGGTCAGGAACGAGATGGACCCTCATTTAACTGTCCCTCCAAAGAGTCCTTTTACAGAGTGTGTTAGATTCAACTTCAAATGTTTGAGACAAGCCTACATTCCCAAAGCTTTTCTACACAAGGACAATCAGGAAAATGAATTAATTCCAATGAACAGAAGACACAACTCTGAAGAAGTTAGTTATGCTGCTTTAAAGCCTTACGTGATTGCAGAGTCACAGTAGCTTTCCTCTGATTTAGGCTGCTTTGAAATTAAACTAACCTGTAGTGAAATGGCTTTAGCTGGATCCATCCATTTCTAGAATTTATTTAGATTAATTTTCCTCACTGCATCCTGTAAAGTCTGAAGTCACATTTTCAGATGTGGAAACCCTTCTGTCTCTGAAATCAGCTGGTAAATAGGGTAAGGTAACCGAGAACTCACTGCATCTGTCATAACGTTTCACCGCTTCACCCTTCTGGTAGTGACCAATCTGGAGTTAAACACCTCTTACGTGGAACCAGGAGGTACTACTAAACACATTCTGTGTTGCAGGTGGTTCAGGAAATCCAGAAGAAAGGACTCCTAAGACGACCAATAGATTTAATGTTAGCTGCATACCTCATTCTAGCAATGGGGTTTTGCATATTTAGGGGCATGGTAAGTTGAAGATATTTTAATATTCTGGTCTCTAATATTCAAACTTCTAAATTTGAAATCATTGCATCTGTGTGAAAAAGTATGTACATTGTGATCAAGGGAAGTCCTGTGACTTTTAGGGTCGGAACAACCCTTAGGTATAAAAAGGACGAATAATGATCATTAGTGGTGCTCTGCTTCTCCACTTTGCCCTGTGTAAAGTATGATTTTCAAAAGGAGGTGCACAATCACCAGAGTAAATATCATTCCAAATGCAGATCAACCATTTCCTTTGGTCTGGTGTTACATGTATGGCCAAGAACATGGAGACAAACCAACTGAATTAAGTCTGTACTCATGTTTTTCTAAGCAGAGATGCATACTGAAAATGAGATAGGAAAACAGGTTAATGTACGAGAGAGAGGAGAACATTTCCTCCTGACAGAGAAAAGGTTTATCCATTTTATCTGAACACCACATGTTGCTTCTACTTACCAAGAGCTGATTTAAAAAGAAATGTTTGGTTTTTAAGTATGGTTGATTGAATTAAAATGAGGGAATGAATCAGTACTGAAAATGCTTGAAGCAGGTGAACGCAGTCCTTCGCCAGCTCTAAAGCACTGTCTGTCTGAGGCGGAAGGGAAGTTGTCTGTCATTCAGTCAACAGTCACATGTTTAGGGGTATTAGACCACCATCCGCTTGCTTGATTCGTAGACCTGATCCTGCCTAGGATTATTCAAGTAAGAGGGTTGATAAGTATCCAAGCAAGATTGTCCTTTTGTGTTTCTGCTGCTCACATTCCTCTGTCATCTTCTGCTGTTTCTCTGAAAACCTGCCTCTCAAAAACACTATTTTTAATGCTAACTTGTCACAGACTGCTTTATTTCTTATAGCTCACGCTGCTTCAGAGCACCACTGATGTAGGTTAATCGACTGTTTTACCTGTAATTTCACTGTGGAAAATGTTAGTCTCCTGCTCCAACATCTAACTGGGTTCTCCAGTCCCACTTCTTCATTTCTCAGAGGAATTTTTTTGATGATTTTGAGAGTGTGGTCATTTCCTTACGTATTTCCTTTACCAAACAAGAACTGCTGACTGGCCTTATTTGTACAGATACAGATCAACTGCACATCTCTGTAAGCTGCCATAACCATGATTTTGTGAAAAACCTAATAAAACATTATCCATTACAGTCCACTCAGACCTGCTTCTTGGATGCCCATGCTGGGAAAGAACAGGGAGGAACATCTGCCATTTGTAAATCTTTGCATTTCCCCCTCAAAGTCACAGGACAAACACAGGTGGAATTAAGTTGTGCAACACTTACTGTTCAGTCCTGTAACTTAGGCATCAACGATGCCTTGCCATAAACCACATACAGCGACAGCTGCTGACAGATTGCTAACTCATTTTGGACTAGAATTTTTTGCAGTAATCTTAAGGGCTGCTATGAAAAGGAGCTACTTTTGTAGCTGGGCCTCTGGGTTTACTGGGAACTCGTCCTTCCTATGGGAATGTAAAATCCAACAATCTCTCGGTCGCTACTCTTTAAAAAAGTTAGTATCATTTCCAGTAACACCTGTCTCTGCATTGCTTTCCACTGCTACCTTGCCACAACGCAGCTCTTCTCTTGGACTGCATTCACAGCTCGCTGTCCTAAAATCGGGTGCTTAACCTGAAGTTTCCACTGTTTGAGCAATTTGCCATTGGAAAGTTCATTTGCTGGGACCAAAGTTTGTTTATCAGAGCAAATCAATAGCAATTGTACTTTCACTCAACACAGACAGCTGCCTGAATTCTCTTCCAGTCAAAACCTTGAAGGCAGGCTGTCAGCATTTCCTCCAAGCCCTCTGAGCAGGAGCTGAGAGGAGGCTGCATTTCAGCTTTTAATGGGTGGTTGAGTGGATCCCTTTGGCCATACTCTGAGCAAACCTCCAGGGTAGCAGAGCTGCAGACCACTTCAGGGCTGGTAATGGGTGTCAGGTTAGCTCTGTTTATAACAAATCCTTTATTCATGGGAGGTTTTAAAAATTCTTCTTAGATTGCTCTGGAT
>NW_010395713.1:0-44467 GCF_000710305.1 Buceros rhinoceros silvestris | reverse complement strand
ACCCCGGCGGTTTATAAATTAAACTGCAGGAGCCGTATATAAAAGATCCTGCTGCCTATCCTAAGCTTCAGGTAAATCATTGACTGTGGAGCATAGAAATGATTTGTTAACTGGCACAAAGACAAGGCCATGGGTTTCACAGATGACGGGATCAAGAAGGGAAGTATTTGTTCATGGCAAGTTAAACAGTATTTCAATTTTTCTACTACAGCCGTTACAGGGTACCAGCACTCCATTGTGACAAACTTTACCTAGATTCAGAGCAGTAACCTACGGTTACACATCCTGATGACTCAGGCTTCTTTTAATATAGTCCATTAAACAGATCTACATGCTTTTTGTCATCATTCCCCTTCCTCAGAAGGGCAAAGCAGACGTTCAGCCTGGAATAATGGAGCAAAAAGGGTATAGTAGGACTAGATTTCTGAAGCTAATGCTACGCTTCTGCCACCAGTGACATGCTCCTTAAAACATGACACTTTTTACAAACCCTACTTAGACGAGCATTGCAGGGGGGGAAGTGGGCTTTAGTTTTGTAGTATTTGCAAGGTTGTCACTTTTGCAACCCTGGCTGCTGCATGGGGCAGGGCCTGAAGGGGCCAGAAGATTCAGGAGAGGCAACGAGCAGAAGCCAAGTTTCTCTGCTGGACCTGTTCTTTCTGGGAAAGGGGGTGCTCGGGTGCATCTCATACCTCCCAAGTGAAAGTGCAGTGGGGCTTGAAAAACAGACACCCACGTTGTGTTGGCCACCAAGTTAGGTCAAGTCATGCTTATTAGCATGATCTCAAGATGGCAAGGGGTAGGGAAACATGTCCTGGGATGGAGCAGCTTTGGATGGGGCAAAGAGACCATCAGTAGTGGCTGGAGGCCTCAGGGTAGCTTGATTCAGTCAACAGCATCCAGGTGTGAAATTTTTCTCAAGGAAGTTACAGCTGCAAAAAAGCCTGGGAATCATAGGTGCCAGGAGTGGTGTTCTGACTAGTCCCAACTCCTCAGTCAGCGGCTGGCTAATTATTAAATGCACCTCTCACACTGTAAAACAACTAATATTTCTGTTTAAAATGCAGATGCTGGCATACATGTTCTACTCTGTGCCATACTGTGTGATTGCCCTGTATGGCCTGCTGGTGCCTGGTTGTTCCTGGATGCCTGATATAACCCTTGTACATGCTGGAGGACTAGCTCAGGTATTTCTTTGTAAAGTGTTCCCTCTTGAATTGCAGGTTACTAAGTAGAGACCTATGGAATAAATAAGGGGCCCAGGGCTTGATCTTCCCATGCAGGTTTTATGCCATTGTAACTCTGATCACCTCCTGCACCTGCAAAATCTGATTTAAGGGAGTGGAGAGTTAAATCTATTACGTGGTAGCATTGACTGCGTTCTGATTTAGAACACTTCTCTCCTTCTGGAGAGTTTTTTACTGGGCTCATTTAAAAACTTACTAAGCACCAGGCACTCTTTAGCCAAGACCATGAAGGATGCCTGTCTTAAAGCGCTAACACTCAACCTTGTGGAAAAACCCCAAACAGCAAAACACTACAGCGAATTGATTCCTAACGTGTGTTGGCCAGCTAGATAGTTTGAAAAATAGAAAAAGTACCTACTAGTCACACAGAACGGACAGTATCAGCTGATGTCGATGCAACACTGGGAAGCTCCTGGGCCACAAACCACAGTAACAGTGGACACGCTTGTGTTGCCAGCAGCAGACCAATGATCATACTTGACTCATTCTGTTCCGATTCTCGTAAACAAACACTGCAGTTAATTACTAGATGATGCTGACACTTGCAAGACACACAAATAAAAAAAAAATCAACAGGAACTAGGAAATGGCTTCTCATGCCATACAGATGAGCATTGAACAGCTGAGGCAGAGGGACAATTGATTTGTACTATACGTAGGAAACAAAATGTGCTCTGAGCATCCAGACAGTGCGGAAACACACACTTAATCCCACAACACTAACGAGCACATAGGGACATGGCAAGAAGTGTAATTCGAGCACTACTACGAGACAAACAGACCAACACTTTGTTCCTCCGGCCAGAGATAATCATGGATACAAACCACAATCCATCTTAACTGCCCAGCAAGGATGGAGGGAGAGACATTTTATTTTCTCCTTGTGAGCAATGACTTCTTTCCTAAAGTTTATAGATAATCCTGAATTACCAAATTATATCAGAACAGAACCCGACAATCGTATTAATGAGGAGATGCTCAAAAGGTATCATAAATATTACAGAACTGTGCGCAGCCCAAATCTAATCTAAAAAAGCACAAGCCAGCGTCAGGAACCTCTCTCTGCTGACAGATTACCCAGGTTTCATGAATTCCCCAGAGAGTCAGGAAAGAAACTGCTCCTTCAAAGGCTATTTAGCACAAGGAAAAGCCAACCAGAAGTCAGTGCACTGACTATCACCATCTTGCGAAGTTACAAAAAAGCTCAGCCTCCCAGGTGGGAGGTGGGCTGTTCTGGTTGGTTTGCTGGGGTTTGTTTTGGAGGTGGCTTTTTTCTTTTAAATCTTTCCCATAACAAACATTCTTTTTTCCCCCCCTCAATGGCCCTTTGTACCTTTTATCTGTATGATTAGTACACACAACATTTGTTGCTGAAGTCTAAACCCCCTCTGCTGTCCCTTGTGGGTGGCTTCAGGATAATGCCAATTTACACATTAGATAAGAGGAAAAGCTACTGGTAACCCAAAGCTAACACTCAAAATTTCCCATTTAACTCTTTAAAGCTTGTCCTAGGCACAGGCAAAACCTAACGGATTAAGAGAACTGTATGTTGCTACACACTCCCCACATTTTATCCTGATTCAAAAAAACATTTAAGTTTGGGAATTTTTTTTTATAATAGTTTTTACTTTGATGCACTTCAGTCATCTCACAACTGAATACGATTTAATTGATTTGCCTTGGTGAACTGTGAGCAATCTGGGACAAAAAGGTGTGCAACAACAAACTGAAAACTCCCATGTGGTTTTTGGTTTTAGTCATTTTGAGGCACAGAGCACACTTCCAGGTTTGTTTACTGTTTTCAAGTTAACACACTGTAACTGACAATAAAACATATGTAGTTACTGAAACACATTTTGCTTTCTACTACACACCAAGGTCCAATAAAGGTAAATACCTAACCACAGAAAGAGTGGGCATTGCTCCCTGGGAACGATGACTCTTCCCACGGATGGGAAATGTGGAGAGTTCAATTATTTCTATCATGGTCAAGTATGTACTTCTTAAAAAAAGAAGTCTCAAAATACCACGGGGCATTTAAATGAAGAACCCCTAGAAGTCTCTTGCCTTTCACACACAGAGTGAAACATTTACTGTTTTTCCAGAATTACATGTAGCCCTCAGCTTGAATTATTCCGTTACTAAGACTCCAAAACCAGTTTGTGACCCTTATTTGACTTCCTGAAGCTGCGGGAAGAGCTCTTTAAAAGTCACACAGCTAAAGTACCAGGAGCTTTGATTATACAAAAGGGTTGGAATAGCCTCTGGACTTGATTAAATTGCTATTTCCCTACGCACGTGAACCACACGAGGAGGAATGAAGAGCTGTAGCCCTGCTATCCAAAACCATTTGGTCTCACCAACTCTCCACAGCCCCCTTCCTTATCCTCTGAGATGTGGAAAGTTTTTCTCTACTCCATCTAAGTGTTTGTCTTAATCCTGCAACTTTTGGTGGCTAGTTTCTGCAGTTCCTCTTGTCTGCATGAGGACCCAAACCCAATGAACCTCTCCGTCTAGGTTACTCGCTCTCCACTCTATTTGATGGCTTTCCTTACACTCATATGACCTGGTCCCAACCCCTCCAAAATAAGTTAAAGAGTCTTTGTCTCATTTTAGTCAGTTTTAGAATGAAGGCACAGAGTGAAGAACTCCTACCCTTTTTCCAGGCCCTTCTCTGTCCCTAGCTAGAGGGCTTTCTTGACTGCAGGGTAAGAAACACTCAAAGTATTGCCTATGATTAGGCTACAGGCAAAAAATACTGTACAAAAAATCCAAACCCAAACTATTTCTTACAGTCAAGAAGCCTAATGAGTAGCAGGCATAGGTGAACTGCAGCTGTCCAGTTGAGCAGTGCCACATCCAGCACCAGGCAGCTTCCCGTTGCTGTGGGACAGCCGATCAGCAGACTGGCCATGGTTCCCGGAGGCTGTACGTTAAACAGCTAAGGCTACCTTAGAAGATTATCTGCAGCATCTCATTAGATTGATTTCTCAGCCAAGGTTTAGGGGGTTGATGCTCCACCTAGAGAGGGTTCAGTAGCAGAAAGCACCAAGGAATGGCTCATTTGCTGAGAGGACCTGATCACGGTGAGGTAACATAGGAGACTCGAGGATGCTCGCACTGACTGCGGTGCCAGCCTACTGCACAACAGGCACAGAGAGCTGCAGTAACCATCAGCTCTTCTCTTATGGCTGAGATTATGGATTTGGTGCAAGGCTGCCCAGCACTCGAAAGAAGAGCAGGTCCGGGCTACTGGTGAGTGAGAGATCTGCTTTTAAGACACACTCCCAGGCCCAAGGGAGGGGTAAAAAAGAAAAAAAGAGGGGAAAGGAAAATAAAAGCTGAAGCAGAATATGGTCATGGAAAGAAAACACATGAGATTAAAAGACGTAACACAATTTCCACAGAGGCAAATCAAATTAGAAGAAAAAGTGACTTTAACAGACCTAAATATCCTCCCTGGTAATGAAAGGAAAGAGCAATGTGTTATATCGAAAAACAAGTCTAATAAACAGTAACTTCATTATATGGCGCATCATTAGCTAGTAAAAATCTTCGTGGACTACAAATAGAACAAAATGTTTCTGCTTTTTCTTTTCATAATGCTCACTAGTGTGCCACAACTCTTGTAGGAGACAAGACCACACAACAAGGCTTAGATCTTCAGAGGCATCTAGGAGGCTGTGGGAGTTCTGGGTCTCTCAGAAGCAGCCCATTACAGCTCTTTCTGACAAGACATACTATGAATTTATTAGGAATTTACTCTCAGCTTCCTGGGATGCACAGCTAGTCACTCCTGGACACAGGTGGCCCTTGAGCTCCACAAAGGGGTACATAGCTTAGCAAGCTGCTGACTCCCAGAAAAGGCTCAAAAGCACTACCAGGAGGATGTTAGCATCTAGGTGAAGATCAAACAGACCCGAACCTCCTACCTGAAGCCTGATGGTGGCTGGTGAGCTGCTTGGGAATCTGCTGCCTCGTAACAGGAGGGCTTGGCTGCTGAGCACTAGTGCTGAGACGGCTCCCAAGGGCAGCAGGAGCTAAGCAAGACCACTCGGGTAGCAAAGGCAGCTCCTGCCTGAGACAGGTGAGAACAGGCTGCAAGAGACAGGCTGAGTTATGAGGCTGATACAGAAAGGCTGCTGATGGAGTGCCCCTGAACATCTGTTTGCTGTGTAATAGCTATTTACAGACCCGCGCTAAGTGGCACTCTGCTGAAGAGCGTTTGCTTTTGATTTCTCTGATTACTGCGTTTCCTGACTGAGGTTTGCTACATCAGCCCTCCCTGCTCAGTGGAGCGGTTAGAATCACCTGAAAACCAATTTCCTTTTCTGTTTTGATGTATGGGCTCAGCCTAACCTTTTGCTAGAGGGGGTGTGTTAGAACACCTGTGCTACCTGTGTTTCACTCGCTACGTCGCTAACTGTGCTGTGTTCTGTAACTCCTGCTGCAGCCAGAGCAGGGGCCGTCATCTGCCCATAGCATACTCCTCTGCCTTACTAAAATCCTGGTGTTCCTTTCTCCCGCTCTGCTTAAGATCAAATTGATGTTTATGTTCTCCGATCTCCTCCGCTGCTAGCTAACTAGATAGTAAAAAAAAAAAAAAATTGGACACACGATAGTTAATGTGAAGGAGCTGTGGCTTGAAATAGCAGGTACCAGATGGAGACAAAAGACAGTGACTGTCCTGACGCTTCTATCTTTATCAACGTTTATTTATGCTAAAAATATGTTTCAGCCCAGCAAGCTTGTCTGCATATAACCTTCACTGTAAACTTAACCTAGACTTCAGAACCACCCCAACCCAAAAGCCAAATATTGCAGATGTCTTCTGCAATCACTGGGAGTTCTGGGATCAGAACCGGGAAGACTGCATTTAACATTAAAGAAAAAACCCAAGCCAGAACTAACATAGCTTCCAAGGTCTTACTTTCTAACTTTATCTGATGTGAGTCTGCTTCCCCTGGATGCCCTACCCAGCACTTGCAGGAGGGCGGGCGCCATCCTACCCCTACAGCTGGGCTGAGGCTGAGGCGTGCAGATCTCTGCGGTGATGCTCGCCTCAGCGGCCATTTGCCTGGGGGAGGATCGTGGCCCCTGTGGCTTGTGTAATCACCTCTAAGCCAAGGGTGAAATCCTATTCCTGATGTGAAGATCAGTGCACCACGTGCATAAAATAATCCTCTGACCCTACCACTGATGGTTCCATTTATCCTATCCTCATGCCAGGACAGCAATGATCTCGGTTTAGACTGTACTTTTATACCACTGGGCAATAGTATGATGGATAATTCTGGAATAAAAGGGCTGCTTGGAAAATGTCACTGGAGATGCACACTTTTGCATGCAGATTATGCTGTCTTTCCAAAATATACATCACCTTTTCCTTTTTTTAATATATATGTTATATACACACCACAGGCTCAGTTTTCCCATATCGGTGCTTCTCTCCATGCTCGAACTCCTTACATCTACCGAGTCCCTGAAGAAGCAAAACAGTTTTTCCTGATATTGAACATAATGTATGGGATCCTTCCCCAGCTGTTGGCTTACAGGTGTGTCAACAAGCCAGAGTTTTTTATGAAAACAAAACAAGAAGAAAAACCAGAATAGCCCAACTGTTTTCACCTCTTCTTTTTGTCTCTGTACATAACTGGGTCGGGATGTACCTGAACTGCTCAAATGGAACCCAAACGAAGCGTGTAAGATGTGTAAAATGGCACAATTGTGTAAAGTTGCACGGTCTGATTTATCTATCTTACTCAAAAAGGGAAAATAAAGATGACTGCCTTCAGCACCACTTCTCACCACTCTGACTTTGCGCTGCAGTGGAGTCGTTAGCTCACGTCGCTATTTTTAAGTAATCTGCTTTGACGGTTTTAGAAATACTGCATGAAGTTAAATAATAATAATGATGTCAGTGTGTGGCCTCCGACACTGGAGAACGGCAGTGCTGGCAGCCCTGGTACACAGCCACTGCAGAATGTGAAGGTCGACATTTTCAAGTGTGAAAAATTGACATACGTAACTCTGTCACATGCACATGTTTTATTTGTCGAAAAGGATGTCTGGTGGGTCAGCCGTGTTAAAAATCCCAAGAAATCTTGCAGAAGCAATCAGCTCTTACGGTAAGACTCCACACAGGATAAGCAAATTATAGGGTTTTGTCAATTCTTTTAAGGATTCCCTTCGGCTTTAAGGATTGCTCCTCTGCTTGTGGTTAGGCGGGTGCGTACGAGCACTTCTGGACCGGGCGCGGCGGGCTCAGCACCGTGAACGGTCAGCCCTGACAGCGCAGCGTGCGCGTCCAGAGCGGAGGGCTTGGGGC
This sequence comes from Buceros rhinoceros silvestris, assembly GCF_000710305.1. Taxonomy (NCBI): domain Eukaryota; kingdom Metazoa; phylum Chordata; class Aves; order Bucerotiformes; family Bucerotidae; genus Buceros; species Buceros rhinoceros. The sequence continues at coordinate 36,892 of NW_010395713.1, read as the reverse complement.
CCTGGTCTTCGCTGCAGCTACTGTGGCTAATGCTGTTGGGTCATTAACGAGTACCGGCAAAATGCAGCGACCTCGGTCTGCGCAGTTTATGTTTCTCTTTGCAATTACGGCTATTCCTGTGCTTCTAAAAGCAGAACACTCGGTGCTGTTCCCACAGATGAAATTAGCTGGAAGATTTTAACTGGAAACACGTTATTTTGGGGTGTTGACTTCTGGGTGTTTTGATTTAGAGAATTTTAATTTTCTTTTTAAACCTAATGAGGAACAAGAAGGCATCAGCTCATGCACATGCGTGTTGCACCCTGCACAAGGGGACTCTCAGAGCTGCCAGAAATTCACGCTTTAGCCCTCTCCTGTTGAACACCGAGGTGTAGCTCGTTCACAGCAGTGCTCAGAAGAGAGAACGCGTGGTTTATCCCTCCAGCCAGAGGGGCAGGCCCGAAATAGCCACAGCACAGCTCAGTCAATGCTTCTTGGCAAAAAGGAGCTTAGTACTAATTTCCTCCCGCGCCCGCCTCCCTGGCGTGGGCTCCGTCCGTGTGCGCTAGGACTGGGGATAGCTCCATCCCAGAACATCCTCCCACAGAAAGAAACCCGAGCGGATGGGCTGCAGTGGGACACGCTGGCTCACAAACCGGTACTGGAGCCTCCGCTGTTACTTCTGATGGTTTTAAAGAAATTTTGAATACATTCAAGGTGAATTTAATAACCTCCTGTTATCCAGAAAAGGCAAAGTACAGAAAAAATAAAGATCTCACCTGCACTTGTATCTATTATGGTCAACTCATGTTAACAGAATGTTTTGCTTTAATACTTGACTTACATTAATACCTCACATTATTACACGTATGAAGCCAAATATGACGCTAACTTAGTTGCTTACAACCTCAAACCTTACTCCCAATACACATTCCAATAAATTTATTCTGTAAAAACAATACATTTTTTTGTTTTCTTTTTGTTTTCTTTTTTGTTTTTTTGTTGTGGTTTTTTTTAGTTTTTTACAGTAAACTCATCAACTACAAACCTTGAATACGCAAAAGATGTTCCAAGGACAAGCATAACAAGGATTGATAAAACCAGACTAAATATGTTTTCACAATAAAAGCTGGCATAAAAATAAATAAAAATCTCTATTATCACAATAGCAACAATAATGTACACAGAATAATGGATTTGGAATGCTTACTTACTAGTCTAGTTCTATTTCCAAAAGGAAAAAAAAAAAAAAGCCAGATGACAGCATCCTTTTTTAAGCCTTTCGCTATTTAAAATCGATGTTTTCTTTTGGTTTCCCATAGGGTTCTATATCACAGTAAGCTTAAAAATGGAAAGCATCCAAATGAATGATTTCAAATCGTGTTGGCATTGGAAAAAATTCTTGTATTAATCTAAAGAAACACAAAAAGACTTTCACTAACTCCACATATAGGAACTAAGTCAGATAGTGTACATTACATCATGATTTTGAGAAGTATTAAGAGTATAACTAGCTAGGTACTTCTAATAAGGAAAGGTATTTTATTACATTATTGAACTTGTGGTGATCTCAACTGAAGAAGAATTTTTCTTTTATGTTGTAAACTGATCAAAAATCAAGAGAGGATGGAGATAGGGAAGTTTAAAATCATGTTTGTACGTGGAAGATATTGTAGTATCGTGTGGAGGGGACTCACTGCTAAGATTTACTTGTTTTTAAAAAAATGCTGATTTAGGAGGATATAATTTGTAGTTACACCTTTTCTCTCTAGAAAAGGGATCTAAAACATGTTCAAGTATGCGATATCTTCATAAACCTCAGCCACTGGTAAAGGGCAACTTCATGCAACCAAATAATATGAAAATCAAAAAGTAACCCTTAGAAAAAAGGGTAAAATGTCATTTCTGCAAACACAACCGAGAGGAATGTGAATAATGTGCATACAAACTGGGATGCTCTTGATGGTACTAATGAACAGATGTGGTGACTCATATCAAATCCGAGAATATTAGACAACCAAACATGGAACCTTCTTGTGTTTTCCCTTAATATTCAGCAGTCATTATGTTGGTTAAGTCTGAAAGAGAGAGAGAGGAAAAAAATGTCACAGTTAATGTAAGAAAAAGCTTGTTGACAAACTCGATATAATTAATATCTTATTCCCCCACTTCAAAGTCACAGGGACAAGTAACCACCCGGTCTGTTCGAAATTTTTTTCTCGAGGAACCAGCTTATGTTACATTAACCAAACCTACCACTACAAAACATTAAAGAACACTGTTTAAAAGTAAACGATTTAGGGCTACATTCAAAGAAGCAGCTCCAGTCATGTATGTGGGCTGGATTTGTTTTCCCCGATCACTTAATGAAGAATCTTGTAGTACACTTCACACACAACCAAATCCTGCCTCCTTCCTCTGCTCCAAATCGCTGATACGCCTCGTGCCAAAGCTCTGGCGCAGGAGAGCACCCTCTTGTTCAACCAAATGAACACTTAGCAAGCAGAAGAAAGACAAACAGCTTTTGTAGCTAATGTATCCACATGTTGCTTCTTGAAAGGAAACAGTTCGGCTTGGAGTTCACTGCAAAGTGATGACAGAAAAGGAAGAAACTCCTACTTCACGACTGAGTCAAGGTCAGCTCTTGCTTCCACTGACATCAGTGGGAACAGGACCAGACTGTCCTCCTGTGATCATGGCAAGCGTCTCCAAGTCTCAGTTTGTTCATATTAAACAGATAGCAAAACTCACCTACAGGCACAGGGACACGCTACTCTTGTCTGGCAACACGATGACACGCAATGCTACACGACTACCTAACCCTGAGCCAGGCATCCCTTCTCCTTTGTAAAGAACTCAGCGCGTGAATGATTTCCACCCACACCCTGACAGACAAAGAAGCACAACACACAGTGATACGGAGGAATTAGTACTGTATTTGCTGTGATCATCCAAGAAAAAAATATATCAGCATCAAGGGGTAAGTGGGAGGGTACAGGTGAGATCCACTGAGGATGACAGAATCTTCATTTTACGCAAGATCTGGAGGAGAATATGGAGAGAAGACAGTTTAGCATCTCTGCACTAGCGGTTTGCTGCCTAAGCTCTCTGCCCCTCTGGGCCATCATATCTGCTGCGTGTGATGCCGTGGCTATGATGGACTATGCTTCTCTGTCCAAGAGGATAAGAGCATATGAGTGCCCCCTTAGCAGTCCGGGACGCCAGCCTGGCTGCTGCACCTCTGAACCAAGGGCAGTTTGTTCAGTGTGGTTCTTCTAGGACAAGGAGTCTGCAAACAGTAGGTAATGGAAATGTGCACTTTCTGTGTGGGAGGTCCTGCTACATCCTGACTCAGACACATGATAAGGGGTGCTTATAAAAGGCTCACACATGTGACAATGGCTTACAGGAACTGCCTGAGCCCCGCCTCCCCCCCAAAAGGTGTAACAACGCGCTGCTCATCCAGAGCCCTGCGCTTCCATTGGCCTCTCTGCTGTTTAAGAGACAAATTACAAATACAGGTGCTTTGGAGATGTGGCTTGGAGGGGTTCGCTGCCCTTTCTGTCCCTTCAGAGGAAAGAGCAGACACCCGTTAAAGCAACCACAAATTAGTCAGTCAAACTACGCCTCTGCTAAAGTTCTTAATGACAGCTGCTACCCAGCACAGATAGACAGGACGGGTGGTGGAACAGTTGGTCCCTGTGGTATCACTCCCAGATCCAGTAAGGAAAGCTGTCCTTTTGGAGTATGAAACCTTTGCACTTAACAATTCCCCTCTGGGCTAAGCCCCGGCGATTGGGTAAGCACCATTCTTACGTGGGGCGCTGGGAATAGCAATACTTCCACTCCCCAGTGTCTCACAGACATGTTCCTTGGGCCACAGTGTGGCACAGGAGGGACAACAAAGAGCCAGGTGTGTGAATCATCCTCTCATATACTCATAGTTTGCAGCACAGTCTCCCAGGATGACACACATTCTGTCTCCTAAGTGCAATCCTGGGTGCCCCAGAAGTCAGCGGTTCTCCCCAGATGCAGGCAGCCCCCAGGGCCCGTGGAGCTGCACGGGGACCTCAGCTCCTTCCCCGACCCAGGCAGCACCTGCCACCGGGCTCTCGCCGCAGCCGCTGAACAAGGATGTGGCAGAGCTAAGCAGCTTCCGTGGTCTCCATGGTTTCACGTTGCTTCAGAAACAGATCAACCCGCATCATCTTTGTTTGAACAAGTCTCTCAGCTTCCCTGTAACACAGGGTACAACGTGTGCCGCACTGACCAATGCTGCTGCACACAAAAGAAACAGCACAGAATCTGACTGATTCAAGTGAATTCAGTCATCAGTAAAATTGAAGGACAGAGAACACAAACAGCAGGGAATGACACTAAATTCAAAAATTGCCTCGTTTTCTTCTGGCACTGAAAATTCCTTCCTTAACACTGTCTGGCAACCGACTGCCATGCTGTAGTTTCAGCGCTGGTGGGTGGGCAGCAGGATTATTTACTTGCTCGGTACGATCATTGTTATTTCTTGTTGGTTTAGGGGTTCGGTGTACACAGAGATGCAAATAGTGTTTTCATCTATACCAGCTGCTTTAACCTCAACTTGCATCCAGACGTTTCTCCTGAGTTATGTCCCACTGCCCCAGTGCTGGGGGGCACTGTGTTCCTCTGGCCAGTTTGGCCGTAACACTTGTTTTTCACAGCAGTAACTGTAATTGTTGCTACCCCACAAGAACATCACAACAAAAAATATGTCCTGGACACAGGCTGTTTTAAGTATGTTCTCCCGATTGCAATAGTATCAGATGGCAGTAATTTTGGACCAGATTTTGATCCCCTTATTCATGCTGGCAAGCAGTCGCCTCCACAAATAGATCCACTGACTCCCATGTTAGTAACTAATTGTCAGCGTAAGTAAAAGATCACAGTCCTTTACCCCACTTTAACATTCGGTCTGTACCAGCAGCAAAAAAAAATGTATTTCAATTCCAACAAATCTACTATTTGCAAAGACTCAGTGAAATCATTCACCTCCTGAAAGGCAACCGTGTGCATCTGACACAAAGAGAATGCCTCACTTACCAACACAACGTCCGGACTGTCGCTAAAATAATGAACACCATGAGAAAAACTCGCCACACACCCTGAGTGCTGACCTTCACATTCAAACGCTCTCTAACAGGGCAGGGACTACAGCCAGCTTTCAAACCCCGTTACACGGGCATCCAGAGAGGGGAAGCAAAAAGCGACTTAGGTGTCAGTTCTAAAGATTCAGAGTTATGCCAGCCAAGAGCCAAACACACAACTCACTGGAGATTTAAATGTGGAATGTAAATCTGCTGCCACGAATTCACTGATTTATGAGCTAATTTTGTACCACAGAAAGTAAACAACGCAGAGCCAGGAATACCTTTCTGCTGGAATATTCTGTTCATGGGGTATTTCGAGATAGCCAAAGCAGTGCAGTATTTAACAGCAAAGGACCGTCATGGGGGAGGCTGTGCTTCCATGACTCTTGACTTGAGCAGACTCTGGGATGAGCTGTCTTAGCTAAGATATTATTAGTTAATTAATATTAGATAGTAAAACTCAGAGGTTCAGGCTTTGCATCTCTGTGAGGAAGGAATCAGCCAAAGAACAGCAGTGAGGGGAAAAGCTCAAGAAATAGCTAGTGGCAGGACACAGTTTCAAACTGTGGCTGAGTCTGCGGGAGCTCATGTCTCCTCTGGTGAGAGTGCCTGTAGTCCTCAAGAACAGCTGAGAAACTAAGGGATGGAGACAAGAAAAGAAAGCAGCCTCGTTAACCCCAGGGATAAAAAAGAAAAAATTAAAAAAAATTGCAAGTTGAGCCCTTGAAAAAATATCATAGCTTCGGAAGTACTTTTATTTGCTCCGGGTTTTGAGTCTTTAGGAAGCCATCACTTCACATTTTCAAGCTTTCCTCTTCCACCTGGAGGTTAGAAATTTCATTTAAAAATATAGGCGAAGATGCTCCTGCAATCATTTGACTTCAGCTGTTAACCCTTCGAGAAGATCCCTGTAATGCTGAAGGTAAGATTTGCTCTGATCTGAAGAGGGGAGCCGTGTCTTAGCTTGCAGTCCAGGCACTATAAAACATGATCACTACCTCATTATTACTGGTATTATTCAGAGGAAGGCTGCTTACTACGTCCTTTAGACAGCTCTTGCAGGAGCAGAGCTCTGCGAGGTGCCAAGCACAGGAGCCAAAGGCTCCCCGGGCTGTAGCCCGTGGCGAGCGCTTCTGTCCACCTGTCTGCCACAGCCCTTCTCCGCCTCCACTACCAGGCGGCTTCTAAGCAGCTGTCACATTGGCCCCAGCGAGGGAATGAAACTTGCCTATCAGAGATCGGGGCTCTGAAGCTGTTTTTCTTGTCTCTTTGCCTTCGTGGTACCTTTCTACAACTTATTTTGGAACAACCTCTTTTCTGGCGTGAGTCTCACGCAGCCCCCAGCACCCTGCCGCTGCGGGGAGGGCTGGGGGCGCTCCCCTGTGCATTGCGGTGTGCTCCTGGCGCCATCTCACGGCCAGACAAACGCCCCGAGCCTGCCTGGCCTGGCAGCAAGGCCAGCGCTGGGCGTGCAGCTCTTGAGCTGGTGAGGAGGAAGCCCATCTTCTTCAGACTTCGTTTGTTGGTCTAATGCTCTTCTCACAAGCTAAATGATTTTAAAGAGACCATTATCTCCTCTACGATGGTGCCTCAGCAGACCTAGACGTTCTTCTGAATTCATGCCTGTGAATAAGAGGACCATATTCCAGCTCTGCAGGCATGTGTTACGTCTTTTTTGAACTTCCTTTCTATAGAGGTTCAAGGGCATGGGCTGGAGGAGCTCAACACCTTCCAGCAGCCTTCCAGTCTGGGTGTCCAGCAGAACGTGGCTGCCGGACAGCCGGCCCTGAAACCCAGGAGGCCAATCTAGACACACGATCTGTGACTGGCTGTTTGACACCAACAGAAAAAAAAACCTGCTTACTCCTTCCCCCAGTGCCTTGTGTCTGGTGAGGCACACTTTCTAAAAAGACACCCGGTCTAGCTTTGAGGATGCCAGGAGATGGAGTGTCCCCTCCTGGTCCTAAAAGAGAATTGCACTACTGACAAAATTTCAAAAGGAACACTGAAGAGGATTTACACGTGAAATGATGATTCTGCAGCAGAAATGCCCAAGGTGAAATATCTGGATCAGGATACTATCAGTGCTTTTATCTCAAGCTGGCCTTAAAATTATCTCTCCATCTCTCTTTAGTACATGCTGCTAAAACTCCACCTTTCCCATAATGCTAAAAGCATCCAAGATGTAGTCAAAGACTGGCCGTTCAAGCGTGAGGTCACGTGTGAGTATGGGGGTTGCTGAAGTCAGCGCGGAGCCAACTCCTCACGTGGGTATGACAGCGCTGACTGTGACTGTTTCTGTGGAGTTGTCCTGGTTGTGTTTTGTGTGAAAGGGCTGAGGCTGAGCCTGCAGCTGGGCACTAACGTACCTCAGCAGGGTCAGACGAGAGCCTGTGCGGGCGGCTTCCCCTCGCACCGGGGGATGCATGTCATTCAGCTGCTCCTGTGACAGGCCAGCCTGGCTGCTGGCCGTGGGGCAGTGCCTTGGCACGGGAACCGCACAGGAACTGGTTCTGAGCAAGAGGGCTGCAAGTGCTAGAGCGGAGGGGGTTGTGCTGCTCCAAAGGCTCAGAAACGGTAGTGGGTCTTAAAGGTGGCTGATGACAACAAAGTCCCTTGCGAATTCCCCTGCTCAGCAGCCTGCCTTTCTGTTAGGGTCACAACAAAACAAACACACCACTGACACAAACACACAAGGAGATGGAATGAAGCTGCGCTGGAGCAGACTGTATATCCCCTCCTTGGAAGATCATAAGCCAAGCAGGATCTGCTATAAACCCCACAGTATGCAGAGTCTGTAATGCGCACGTGGACCCTCATGATCTCCAAAGAAGACAGTGGATTGCACAGATTTGAAACAAGTGTGATAGGACAAGCAGGCTCCTACTGCTTAGTGAGCCAAAGCGCATCACACAAACAGCCTGATTCTGCTCTCACATCAATTTTGCATCATTCCAGCTCACGGTTTTCAGTAGTTCCTCTCAGCTGACATCCACGTACGTGCTGGAACAGAAATAATGCTTATAGTATCCTTTCTCATTCAGTCCTTTCTCTAGAGAAAAATTTGTACTAGTGCAAGGACCAGTCCCAGGTTTCTGTTCTAAACACTTCCTGAGCACTGAAATACAAGATAAGAAGATCACCTGTGGTACGCACAGGTCACGGCAGTGCAACGCCTTCACCTCCAGCTCCAAAGCCCCTGTAGCAAACTGCATGGGAAGTGAATGAGATTAACAGAAGATTACCCCTTCACTGGTTTTCTGCAAATCTGAAGAAGTGTTTCTTGTGTCATTGCCTGCGTCCCCAGCATCAGAGCTGCTCTTATTTTCTTCCTCTTTGCAGTCCTTATCATCTTCATCTCCAGGAGATTTCCGTGACTGCTTGGAGGATTTCTAAAATGATCAACAACAAAGTCAAAAAATAAAACCTGAGCTTCAGTCACAGAGAGACACTTTTGAAATGTGTGTGGAATGCTGTCCGATTATGTGGTTCCCCGTTCAAGGTAGATATCGGGGAGGATATGTGGGGTGAAAAGTGTTTTTCAGGTGACGTAGCTGGAGTGAACGAAGCAAAAGGAGAAATTCTGTGTTCAAGATAGGTTGGCGGCACGGCTGACTGTAAGACAGACACAGTCATAGGAAATGGGTATTAGTGCTGGGTCACCTGTAGGTTTTGTTAGTCAATGAAACAGATGGTGCCAGCTCGACAAAAGTTTTGATTAAACGCAGAGATGTAAAATGAGAGTAACATTAGTAGAGCTGCTTTCCATAATTTTTTTAGTGCTGTCAGCTTTAATATATTAACATTAAAGCCATGTGGAACCAACACGTCTTTTCAGCTCCCTTTATGTTATGCAGTTCTACAGTACGAAAGGATAAATTGTGGCATTAAGTCACCATTTTCCTAATCCTCTGTTTGTCCAGAGTCTTCTGGAAAGAACACGGTAGACCATGCCCGAATTTCTAATGTAAAACACACAAAGGTGCTAAAATGACTTAATACAATTTTTTCAGTGAATGAACCGTGAAAATTCTTGTTCTCCCTCAAAATGAGCCTGGATCAGGTTGTTTACTTGCTTCTTCTCATTTCATTTAGTTTTACTTTCCGAGAGGAATAGCATGAATGTGAATGAACATTGACTCCGCCACACTTTCCACAACTTTTTAAGCAAAGTACAGACCTGGAGGCACACACAGAATTGGAGGAAGTGACTGTAACATTGCTCCCTTTCACCCAGGTGACAAGTGAGAAGTCTATCTGAACCCAAAGTTGTCACCAGGCGGGTGATTATGTTCACCAGCCATTATGAGGCAGTCTGAGACACGTTACTCGTAGCTTCCTCATCTGTGCTGATGCTTAGATATTAATAGGGCAGGTTGCTACCACAATGCAGGTCTTATCAAATTGAGTGCCCTAGTCCCTGCTTAATGAATGAGTTCTTCCTCCCTCCCATTCTATATCCTGTACTCGAGTATTTTACACTCAGCTACAACAAGAGTAGCTGAGCACACCTGACCCTACTGTATCTGTTAGTGTGCCATCTGGGGCACTCGCACGGGAGATGGGAGAGGGAAGCTTGGATTCCCCTGGACAGGAACCAGACCTGAACTCACGTCTCCCAGGAGGCACACTCCTACAGCTTTTTTCCCTCTTCACAGGGAAATACCTATCTAAGATGACCAAACCTATCAATCCATCTTTGCATGGATTTTTTTTAGTAGCCCTTCTGAACTCCTTCCCATACTTCCTTCTCAAAGTGCGGACACTAGAACAGGACAGAGTATTTCAACCCCTGTCTCACTGAGGCTGTCCCCAAAAGCTAGAGCACTTCCCTTTGCCTGTTTGAACACCATTGTTATGGTACTGGAATCAAAATGCTAAGGAAGGAAGAACAGATTGCCATGAGGTGGACAGTATTCTAATTATAAATGCACATGGGTAACATTGGAAAAACTCAGAAGATAACCTTTGAAGTGTAGGATTTTTTCCGTTTTGAGCCTGCTTTTTCATTCTTTCTTTTTCCTTTTCCATCCTCTTCTACCCGATCACCTTCCTCCTCACTGCTGGCATCTGCTGTATTTCCTCCTTCTCCTTCAGTTTCTGATGAGCTCTGTTGCTGAATTGCCTTTATAGTAACAGGAAGAATAACAATAATATAATAAATAACAAAAACATCTCTAAGATCTATTGTTCTCTATTGAAGATAGAAATACTGGTAACAGACAGCTTACATTTTAATCGCTATAGTCAGGAAAAGCTCAGGTTATTCTCAATTATCAAGAAATAGGGCTGCAAAGGCAATTTTCTCAGCCACCATTTGAAAACAGTTATCAGATGCAAATTCTGGGGTACCATGTTCTGAAGGGTTTACCCAGAAACAGAAGATCTGATAACAAAAATGTGCTTGCCAGAGAACTAAGGGTTGCTTAGTGGAGACACCTGGCCTGTTCTGCTTTGGGCAAAACTACGGGAACTTTTAGACTTCAGCTGCAATAGGAGATGCGTATTCAGGACAGAAGACGGCTCTTACAGCCCCCCTCAGAGGGCAAGGTCTCTGTGTTAGGAAAAAGTAAACACTGACCAGAAGGCTGAGAGCTCTTTGACAGTTCATCTCCCACAAACTATTCACTAGATTTTTTTTAAATCCCCCAGTGCATGCAAAACATCTGTACAGCTGCAAATATGAAACAGGAACTGAGAGGGGCAGCAGCTTGTCTGCAGGTGGTCCACATCTCTGGATTGTGAGGTTTGGTGCTAATAATGTAATAGGTGTTTGCCTTCTTGTGGAGGTGATTTCTGTCTTCAAAGGACCACATTTTTTTAATTAGAAAAGTTCTTTGGTTTTATACAGCCCACCAGCTACTCTTCTCCTTCTCCAGCTTCACTTTTCACTCAGGACATCCAACAGGGAGAGCTGTTGTACAGCAGCTACTGTCTCACAACAGCAGCTTAAACGTCCACCCTGCCACCCCCTCCCCAACTTCGGCAGTGATGTCCTACATGTTATACATTACCAGTGTAAAAATCTAAAGTGCAGTGACCTTAAGGTCTGAACCTGATATAAAAATAAGCAAAAGAAAGAAGTCAGAAATTATTCGTGTTTATACTGCAGTAAATAGAACCTTCCATTTTTAATTCAACTAAATCTGCTGCAGAATTTTCCACTTTACCACCCCAGAATATCACAGAAAGCAAAGGGCTCTGCAGTATGATTGAAGTTCAGTTTGCCACAGAGTGCAAGATCACAATTATCTTTACACTACACGATTACAAAAGCTGTGAAACTTTCCAGCTCTGCCAAACCCAGGACCTTCCACATCACTCATACAATGTTTACACTGACAAGAAGTCTTCAAAAAGAAAACAAGAAAAATGAGGAGGAATAGAAGCGAAAGTCATGTACCTGATATCCAGTAAACTTTACTCCAGGGTTGTTTTCTATTTCCCACAGGCCTTCATTAAATCCTTTTCGCTTGTTCGACTTCCCAAACTTATCTTTATATTCTTTATATGGGAAAAGGTCTTTGGGCCCCAGGAACGCACTGCATTTTAACAAAGGTAACACTCAAAAAAGCACTCAAACTCCTCCTCTCAAAAAACCCCACATTAACAGTGCAAATGTTTTCCCTATTCTTCTGCTGATTCCATAACTTCTTTTTCAGTTTTATTTATTTGTTTGATTATTTACTTATTTATTTAACACACCAGCTTTGAGTCACTGCTCTGAGTCTGACTTAATGGACTGGCTCACCGTCCTGATGTTTGATGTTGCAAAATCATTCTGGGTCTCTCTAAAAACAACTAAAACGAGTCTCATTTATTATACTAACTACTGCTGGGAACTGGCACTTGAACAGTTTACGAAAGGGATTATATGATGTAATTGCCTGTGATAACGAGGGTCCAAACAAACCCAGAAAGGCCTAAAAATACCGTATGAGAAGTTAAAGCATGTAAGGAGTGCCTAGATCTCATGAGTCAAACCTACCCCTTGTAGAACAGGACAGAAAAAGCAGTGGCATTTATTATTATCTATACTGCCAGTAAGCCTGGGAGCTTTTTTCTTGGAATAAGCCCCCCACATGCTAGATTCTGTGCAAACACAATAAAAATGCTGTTTCCCAAAAATCTAATAATTTCATATAAGACAAGAAACAATGGGTGAATATAGGCAGATGAGTAATACAAGGAAACAATGAGACACACAGGGTGCTTGTGGCCAAATTTTTTTTAGAAAGCACAGCAAAGGAGAGATTTTGTGCTCTGCTGCTGTGTAAGTCAGCTATGCACTGGGCCAACTAATTTCAGGCACAAGCATCACAATGCAGGGAAAAATAACTTTAAAAAAAAAAGTGGAGATTTATCCTGCCTTTTCTACACATGTTACAGTAAAACTCTAAATTCTTATATAAAACTGAAGAAAGCACAATTTCCTTTTCATTGGGTATCTAGATCCAGTGTGTTTTCTTTGCTCTGTGTCATGGCACTGGGATGTCTAAACATTAGTTAAATTAAAAACAGTGAGCGGAAAAAAAAAAACGCCGAACCCAACCTTCATTCCCACATGGAAGATTCTGTGTCACCAATGACTGGAGCTGAGCAAGTCACAGCGTCCTTCACTGTCCTACTTTCCTGATGATCTTTGCAATTAACATTAACTCTATGGTCTCCATTACCACAGGATCGTGCAGCTCCACCATTTACAACACATTTATTCTCATAACATCACCGCGAGGTTGGGAAGTTGCCCTTTTCTGCAGATGGGATTGTGAGGCACAGAGATTTGCCCAAGGTCGGACACAAACTGATAGCAGCATACAGAGGACAACCCAACTCTCTTCAGTCTCAGTCTAATACCTTAATCACAGGATCATATTTCTTCCTTGCTGTAAGCATTATTTCAGATTAATGCCTGATTTATGCCCTGATTCTTCCAAGCATTTATGAATGTGCAAAGTTTCATTCACTTAAATCATCCCAGAGGCCGAGAAGTTTGCCAGTAGAGAGCCAACTGGTGGCTACAGGCATTAGATGACCCATCTCTGGGGAAAGAGCTTCCTTTTAACCACCCAGGAGACAGAATGGTATCCACACTCGGTGTTCGCATTGAGAACTATCTCAGTTGTATAATTAGGAAGCCAAGAATGCATTTCTACCTGAAAGCCAAACAGGGATTTCCAAACTAACAGAAGTCTCGTTAATGTTAAAGGCTACAACAGAGCAAGGGATCTGAATAAATTACCGTACCTATGCTGTTGCTAATACTGGGAGATGTCTCCTTGTTGCCAAAAATACACACAAATGTTCTAACACAAATAGCAAAGGAAACCTGCACGAAACTTACCATGAGCTACCTTCATTAGCTCAGCAGTAATGTGTGGAAATGTTTCTACAGCCTTTCATGCACAGTAAACACTGCAAAATTGTCTGCATCTTTGTCTGAAATACATTCATTGCCACTGGGAGAGTACAACAGTTTCCACTGCTCTGCCATAAAACTAAGGAGCTGCACTCTACGCTTCACTTTTAACAGTTATGCTTTTAAAATTATTAAGGTGTTAACGACAAACTGTTTTCCTGTTTCAGATGTTAGTCAGATCACAGGCTAACAAAGAGATTGGCAGTTTGGGATTTGATCATTTCAGAATAAAAGTGCTCAGGGTTTTTTCCTCAAATGTTTCTCAATAAAAATGTTTCCATTAAAAAAATTACATTTTGGTTTCCTATTTTAAAGCATTGTAAGTTTATTTGAACTTTATCCTTTTTAGATTACTTTGTGACAGTACTACTACAACACAGTATGTTGAAAAGTCACGTTGTTTCATTACAGCAGTAGGAAGAAATATTTTAACTGAAGTGAGGCTATTTTGATCTTTATTAAGCAGAAAATGCCTTTAAGGATTTTTAAAATAAATGTGATGTATGAGCTATGGGGCTTTTTATGGTTTGGAAAAATGATAACATTAAAAAATAAACAATACATTTTTAAGGAAGCTTTAAACCTCTAAAATTGAATTTAGAATGTCACCAGTATTTTGTGGGGGTTTTTCAGTTTTCCATTTTTTCAAGAATTATAGAAAACATGTTCCCTGCAAGTAGGGCTGGAAAAGTTTTTAAATGCAAACATTTCAAGCAAAATGGAAGCTGATTTTTTTTTTTTAACAAAGTCAGAGATAGTTTAAAAAAGATACATATACATTATATTTTTGAAACTCTGTAGCAATTACTACAAGACCTAACTTACCCTTTGTGTTCTGATTCCTTCCTTTCCCTATGAGCTCAGCCAGCTCAGTTCGTCTGTCACTTCTGAGAGCTCCCTCCTGCAATATCCCCAGCACAAATCTCACAGGAATGTGTGTATTTTAAAGCTCCGTGAGAACTGAACGAGACTCTAGGGTCTGCTTCCTTCCATTTTGCAAACTACCAAGTGAGTTCTCACACAGGACATGAACCCAAACGTGTCCGAATACAGCTGCCTGATCTCTGCTACTGTGTACATCTAAGTAAAAAATTTTTGCCCATGCACTTGAGTTCAGATGACCCTTTAATAAATTTATGCCAACACTTTTCTTTGTGGGAAACAAAGGCACTGGTTGTTACTATATGTAGACCATGGTATATCATCCATGCAGGAGCATTCCCACCTTCTCTCAGGTTTCACTTCCAAGCATTAATACAAATGGATTGGGCTTGTAGGACCTATCTCTAGGTTCCCAATGGCTTCAGTCAGGATTTGTTCCAACAAAATCAGTGGGGATGATGTTAGCTGCAGTGGAAGAAGACTTTTTCAAAGGAAAAGATCATGTTCACTTACGTTTCATGAGTCCCGAAAAAGAAGATGGGGTATTTATTTGCTGGTGGCTTCACAGCTCCTTCAGGGAGTTCATCAATCTGTGAGACAGAAATGGAAAAAGGATTATTCCCAAATGCAACATCTCTTGCCCAAGAATCCCTACCAAGCCATGGAAGTGCTAGTGCAGGTTATCTCGCAGCCCTGGGAGGTCCCACGGAGTGCTGGGGTGGGGGAGGGAAGACAGCTGCTGATTTTTCAGGCAGGCAGGTCATACAAAGTCAGCATATAACAGAAACACTACAGGGAGACAACAGAAGACCAAGGAGCAGACAAAAAGTTTTAATGATTTCATGGGCATTATAATACACGAAAGCAGTAAAATCAAGTCTGCTTAGTTTAAGTGTTAACTTCAGATGCCGTCTCATCAAAGGCACCGAAGCCCACCGGGTAATCCTGTCTGTCTCACAGCCACCTAAATAACTTCTGCAACAAATGGGGAACAGATGGTATCTCTGAGACTCTGCAGCCGGAAAAGTGGACAATGCTCCCCTCAGTGATTCCTGGAGGTGATGGAGGTACGCAGTGCTAAAACGCGTAACACAGGCCAGGGAGGAGGGCCGGGGACCCTCCTTCCCCTGCAGCATCTCAATAACTGGTTTTGGTCACCACTCCCCTCTGTACTCTATCTCCTCTTTCCCATTTTATCCCTGGCTCATATTTCTCAAGATACAGCTGCAGAGCAGCTAAGGGAGGATGGTGAGGCTGCTCTCCTGAGATACAGCCAGGACTGGGACACACCGCTCAGGCTGGGCAGTGCCTACAGCCCAGGCAGGAGGTTAGGCCCATGGCTTAGTCTTGTCCAAACCTGATTTTTCCATCTTCTGCAACAGAAATAACCGAGGCCAGGTGCCTACCCACATAAACCAGAAACACAACACAGCTTTAAGTAAGATCTAAGTGGCCGCCTTCACAGAAATGGCACTTCCGAGCATATGTGGGCATCTAAAAGAAAGTGTCCAGTGAACTCTCGGGCTAAGAGGGACCTATGAACCTAGGTGTCTATAGGGCCACACCTGAGAGCAGGTGAACAGCTTGTGGCCTGGGTCTTAGGCAACTCAATCTCAGCATAAGCATATTGATCCTGCCAAATGTCACTGGAACTGAGAGCAAAGTGCTGACATACTAATGCTATATGAAATCTGCTTCTCAGCAGAGCATGGGGATGGAACCTGCATGTTTTCACTCAGGAGGCCAGGCCCACATACGCTTTCCTTCTCTTTTCCTGCCAAAGAACCCTAAATACTGAATTATTGTTGATTAATAAACACCAGATTGTTTTCAAAGGATGTTCTCTCTCACTGTAAAGCATCTGCTGGCTATGTAGCTCTCAAAGGAGTACAAGCTTTAAAAGAATTCAAGTCCTTTTGGTCTTTCTGCAAGGACACCCGTTGGGGACAGAGAAACCAGAGCCACATGAGGAGCTGTAACACCACAGGATTCCTTTCTGCAAAAGAAAGGGATGCCTATCTTTTAGGTCTAAGAGGAGCATTCTCTGAAGCTACACCAAAATCAGGGTATATAAGCGCACTTCCAGACCATTCCCTGTCTCTTTTCTGTGGCACAACTCAGTGGTGTGGATGGTGGGGCTCTGGCATGCTGGGCCATTTGTCACCAGGCACTCACTACCCAGCACCTTCTGTAGGAGACAATCCATGATGGTCAGAGGTGTCACATGCCTTGTGGGCACAGCAATTACTCAACTTCTTTTACTTAACAAAGCTAATGAATTGATAAATAAAAGGATAATCTGTAATAGATTGAATGCACACAGAAGGAAGATACACACTGGCGGAAGATGGAAGTGTGCCTTCACTTTTAACTCAGCTGTGTGTAAGAAGAAGCTGAAATGACATGACAGGCTGCTCAGTGTCCTTTTCATCATCAGGAATACATAGAGGAAAGACTGCCAAAGATTTTTTTTGGAACTCATTATTTTCTGACATTAACTATTTGTTTTTAAGTAAGTGCCCATAATGCAGTTATTTGTTCACTAATTCATGATTGAAATACAGGTACTAGACTGTAACGGTAATAAAAAGACTGCAAAAAAAACCCACTGCAACTCATTTTACAAACTGATAGCAAGTCAGGGAGAGGGTATATCACACTCTGTCAGATATTTCATGCCTCCTTAAAGATGGAATATCTACACAACAGACCAAAAAAGGCTGTGCTGGCAGATTACCAAGTACAGGGGAAAACCACCTCAACTGTCTGGACGCCACAGCCATCTTCCTCTTTATTACAAGAAGGAAGATATCCAGAGAGATACCAGACCCCAGAAATGTGGACTCCCATGAATTACATCAACAATGTCTGCTGAGACTGGAGTGCAAATCTCATTTGGCCACTTGAAACGCGGGGCCAGCTCTGGGCTGCATTACTGAACAGCACAGTCCAGTTACTTTCTCAGCCCTTTAAGAATTTCTCATGAAAAAAAGCGAACAGCTGTAAGTGATCAGTAAAGCAGAGGAATGAAGACATGCTTAGTAGGGAACACTGATCAGAAGGGAACGGGGATCTTACATCACACAATGTGCTGTGCTCCAAAGCAGTGAGGATCTTCTCCTAAGCAACATCCCAAGCAGAGTTAAGCCTCAGTGTTGCCTTCCCAGCACTTTATACTGTGAGCTAAGGAGCAGCATCAAATCGACAAAGGACAGCACAGACATCTGTCACACAGCTCACCTGCTCCCCATTTTGTGGCATATTTCTTTCCTCATCTGAGTATCGCCTCTGACTATGGTCTATAGGCTGACTATGACTACTTTTAACCATTAAAAATCTTCTCACAGTTTTTGGAAGCTGGCATATGCGTATAAACACACGCAGTATAAATCTGCACTAAACAGCTCAAGGACAGACCATTAATCCTCCCACTAACATTTCAGTGTACCGCTGAGGTCAAGACTTTTCCTGCCGTCACTGACTTTGCTGTGAGCTCCCCAGCTTTCAGGCTTGTGTCACCAGCACTGTAAAGAGGCTGAATATGAAGTGACAGTGCTACCTTACGGCCATTTAACTCTGGCAAAAACTCCAGGGAATTTAGTGAAGGATGAGACCCTCTCTGCAATTAGGAAAGATCTCTTCCCTTTTTACCTGTTTCACACGAATCCCTGCATTAAAGATGGTGAGAGGAGAGTTTTGCACAGCCCACCCATTCCCAGCAAAACCACCTTAGCCCTCTGTGAATGCTTATTTAGCTGCAGATCCCAGCTAATCCCAGCACTCCTTGACAATTGCTGCTGTTTTGTAGTAACAGAAAGCAAGCAGTACAAGCAACCATACTGCAGCCCCCTGCTGCTGCACAGTCACAATTTATTCCCATCCTACAAGACGCTTTTGTTAAATATGCTTAAGATTTCGATCTGAAAAATTTCCCCATATCAGCAAGATCAAAGACAGAGAGAGAGGGAGGGAGAGAAAGAGAGCGAGCGCGTGAGCACAAGAGCGAGAAAAGCATCACTGTTTCGAACCAGGAACAAAAGAGGTAAGTGCACCCACACTAGGAGACAGTGTCATAGTCACAGATACCTCGCTAATGACTAAAGTATCTGTCTATCTCAGAGCCAGACTGCGATTGCATTTTGCTTCTGGAAGGAAACAAACAGATTCTAAAATGCCCGTTATAACCTGCAATCAAACAGGAGATCCATCCCCTCCTGAACCAGAACAGACAGTGGGCTGGAGCTTGCTGCCACAGAAATCAGTGAGAGCAGTGCATGGCGTGCAAATCTGATACGTGCATCAGCAACATCGTGGGCAGCCGCTTCAATTATGGCTAAAATTAAAGCAGGTGGTTTCAGATTTCGAGTTTTTTCCCCTTTGCTCCCATTGCTGTCATCTGCTTAATGAATAACAATTGCTTTCTTTTTGCACAACCTCAGCAGAGCTGCACTTCCCAGCATTTGTTTGCCAACCAAGCAGCAAAGCTTTAAAGACGTAACTGCTTTTTTGGGGGTAAACAAATGCCAGGCTTCTAAGGTCAAGAACAGGGAACAGAAAATTCAGCCTGGACCTCTCAAACCAGAGCAGGGCTTTATCAAACGGTGTTGCTAGGGACTACCAATGTGCAAGCAAGAAATCTGTCTCCTTACACTGTAGTTTAGAGGCTAGGATGCACATACAGCCTGAACGTTTTGCTCTCAGTGATGCTGAGTAATTGCTGACTTCTCAGGTAGTATTTCCAACTGATTCTCACAGGCTAGGTTTGGCAGAACTCACACTGCAACACTTTCTTCCCAGTTGCCATGAGGTTAGTGACTCTGGGGAGAGAGGCACTGGGTGGTGGGTTGGACTAGAGCTGCAGAACCGTAGCCGCACAGCTGCCCTCCGAGAACAACAGTGGCTCCCAGAAGCACAAATCATCCCCACAGCTGCCTGTGGGATAACATGGCATAGTCCAGACAGGCGGAGGAGCTCCCTGGGAGGGCTGGTGCAGAACCGAGGGAAGCTGCACCCCCTCCCGGGTGTTCTGCTCTGCAGAGCCCTACATTCCCTGCAAAATGAGAAACATGTCTCTCCAAGACACAGAAAACAGCAAGCTTTGTCTCTCTGCTTGACTATGTAAAGCAGCTTTCTGTGGAGGTTTATGTTACCGCAGCAGTCAAGAAAGGGGCAGTTCTGCCCATCAAGGCGGAAAGGCCTCCCAGATGCATCTTCTTCCAGTTGGAGGGACAGCAGGTGTCATGTTGTATGGCTATCACAAAATCTCCGTGCTGTGGATAAGCTGCTCTCAGAAGCAGGAATTCCAGGCTGTCAGTGTGGCTTTCTGACCCTGTTCCACTATGTTCCAACTGAATTTTACATGAAAAAAGAAAAGGTATCATGCAAAAATACCTATCGGGTGCAGATGTACAGACAAGGCGGCTTTACTTCAGCATACAGAGATGCCTATGTGGCCATTGAAACCACAAGAACAAGTCCTTTTATTTTGCAAAAAGAGGGAATTAAAACTGCAGAGCAGTAATCACTGATTGTTTTGACGTACTGTAAATGCCTTTGATTGGCAAAAGCACACAGAAGCACTGCAGAGATCAGTATCTCCCACTGAAATCCCTGGAGTCACTGCACAGCAGGCGAGCAAAGGCCTATAGTATTTTTGCTGGAAAATGGTTCGAGTTGCTTATTATTGCCCAACACATGCAAGCAGCTTGATCTTTTTCAGTTAGCTTATTAGCAAAACTCTAGATGGATAAAAGCAATACTCTCCAAAATCCATTATTAAAATAGGATATTTTGATTTTCTACAACAGTTTTATTAATATGATTTAATATGCTTTTTTAATAGCTAATGCGACTGGGATTCAGCAGTATGGCAGTATCTTCTCTAAACCATTATTTAAAATACTGTTCTGTAAAATGTAAAATATTAATTTTTTTTCTCAGGATCCTAAAATGTTAAAAAAATAAAAACAAACAAACAAAAAAAATCCAACCTCCTTCAAGCTAAAAAATGTGACTTAGATTCTATAGTACTTAAATTGAAGAGCAACCCAACTAAAGCTGATTGATTGAAAACTCCCAAATTTTTCTCTCATTTATCAGGACTGTATGATGTTTGAAGCAGAGCATAACTCCTTCCCCAAAGTACATCACATATGAGAACTCCTAGTGTGGAATGCTGGCATATGCACTTTTTCACCCATTAAAAAAGATAACCCTGTGAAGGGTGAGACTAAAAGCAGAATCCAGCTTAATAAGGTGGAACTGTACAGCTACAAAAGTAAAAATTAAAAAAGTCTCTGGGCATGGAAGAGTGCCACCAGCAACAACAAAAAGCTAAACAAGATTAAAAACAGCAGAGCATACTTTTGAGCACTGCTGAAAATGGCTGAAGGGTATCCTGCAGACAGACAGAAATGACAATATAAAGACATCAATCCGCCTTTTTTTTCTGTGCATACTCAGGACCTCGACGAGATAGAAGACAATGAAGGGGTTAGTTGGAGACCAAACAATGCTGGCAGGCAATGTCTCCCTAGGAAAGATCAGCAGTCTTGCAGCTGAGTTCAGCCCCTTTACATCCCTAATTAGCAGCATATTTTTAAGACAGAAAGTTGAAATACACTTTCTGCAGAGCAGCTTTAATCTTCCACATGAAAACGGGGCCAAAGCTTAGTTCTGCGTGACTGGTATCTATATGCATGACTCTGTAGATAACAGATCTATTCATGTGACTCAAGTCCTCTGTATGCTTTCGTGGCTGGTGGACAGAAGAGTGTCAGAGGAGGAGGCTCGGGGATACAAAGACTGGTCCTATCTCTGCCACCGGCCTCTGCGATGACCTTGGCCACATCACTGCATCTCCTTCAGTCTCACTTGTACAAATGGCGACTGTGGTGCTGTTCTCCTTACAAAGCACTGCTAAAATGCCAGGTATTACTAACAACAACTAATTCCAGCTCTGTCCAAGGCGGCGTTCAGGTTCCCAAACCGTAATCCTCCCAGTGAGCACTCCCCAAAGTTAAGACTGCTGCAAAAATGCTCCATTTTCTCCAAATGAAGTGCTTCCCTGTCAGATTTTTTTCCCCCCAGTCTGTTCCCTAAGGAAAGGAAAGGATGTGATCACACTATTTTCGGTCTGACTCTTCCCTGCGATAAGTCAGGGACACATCAGACAATTTTTCCGATCCAGACAAAAGGAGAAAGGCCAAAGAGATATTATGTTTCCCCATGTTTTGTGCTAAATAGGCCGTCCATCAGAAGACGGACAGACAAGTAGTCCATATGCTGAGACAGCTTGCAATGGAGGCTCCATCAAAACGTCAGACAACAGGGAACTCACATTAAGGCGAGCCAGAGAAAAGTAAACTTCTTAAGTTTCACGGCTCACAAAATTACGTTTTATTTGTGGATGGGTGGGGAGAGGTCCTTAATTTTCAAGAAATACTGCTAGCTCTGAGGCATTTTGTGTTTACTTTTCTTCCCTTTAAGCATAGCATGTCTGAATTTTTCCTCAGATATCAAAATACCGTTTGCAATGTACACCCACCTGGGCAAACCACAGTGAGCCCACTAATACCAAATGAAAGCAGCTTCT
Organism: Buceros rhinoceros silvestris; assembly: GCF_000710305.1. Lineage (NCBI taxonomy): Eukaryota > Metazoa > Chordata > Aves > Bucerotiformes > Bucerotidae > Buceros > Buceros rhinoceros. The sequence continues at coordinate 14,895 of NW_010395713.1, read as the reverse complement.
GATGACAAAATCTGGTTATCCTACGTTAGCATCTTACTACAAATATTTTTGACTTGAAATATAAACGTGTGCAAGAAAAGCACATACAAAAATTGTTTGGAAGACATGCAGCACATAAAAACTAATTAACCAGTCAAGGCATCAACAAATGAGAAATTTTAGGGGCTCCAAATTCACAAACACCATACTTCTCTCCTGCCACTCTTATAAGCCAAAGGGACAGAAAGTCATGTCGTCTTCCTCCACAAAGCACTCAGATAAACCCTGCCACCTCTGTATCACATCTGCTAGAAAGAGTGCATGAACGGTACAAGAACTCATTAGAATGAGGAATGTTTTCTGGCCTCCCAATGTTTACACTAGAATTCCATTATTTCATTTATTTTGTTTGTTTTTAAGGAAAAATGTTATATTCATGAGACAGGATTTTTTGGCCAGCCAACTTGATCAAAACTTTTTCAGTTTGTTGCAGCCTGCCTAGAGCACTGATATTTGGTCAAATACACAAAACCAAATTTTACAGTCAAGGCTCATCTGTCCACATACGCAAAGCTTCATATTCCACTGTTCAAGCTGTTATTAAAAGAAGTGGTGTTAGTCCTTATACTCATATTGGCACACTTAAAGCCAAAAGGTAAGCACATTTCTGGAAGATTGCAGGCTTCTAGACTTGGCTAGCTTAATTTATTATTTCTTCTCCAATGTAGATTACTTCTCTAAAAAGTCAGTTAAAAAAAATATTGGATTGGCACAATATTTCTAGGCTAAAGGATAATAATATCTGGTCCGGCTTCCACAAAGTACACAAAACCCTGTTGACATTACAGCTTGTGGTTAAAATTGTTCTGAGTAAGGAAACGTGATCGATGGAGACTGCAGGTCCCAGAATACAAGCCTCCCGTTTGTGTCAGGGTGCACACAAAGAAAGAAGGGAACAATCTGCTTCACTTGCTGCAGCCCGCAGGCTCCTGCTAGAGAAGATTCAAGGTTGACACTCTGGAGGTTGCACTCTGGGCCTTCGGGTATAGAAAACTTTCCTGCTTGTCTCCTCTGTGACCTCTTCTGTTACCATCAGTTGCAGCTAAGGAGTATAATGTCAGGGGACTGAAAACACTCCCTGTCACTGAACAAGTGCCTGCACAGCAAAAATGTTTAGTGCTACATGGGAAAATCTTTGTTCCTTCAAAGCACAGAACATTTTTAGTGTCCTGCAACCCTCTGAGGTTTGGGAGAGGCAGTAGGGATGAGACTACATGAGTGTCCTGACCAGTCCTCCAGAGGGAACGGAGTCACTGCTAAGCATGTGTGTCTTCATTATGTTGCTCTCCGTGGATCCACAGGTCATAAAAGACTCCTGGTCTTAAATACCTGAGTGTCTATGTTCACACCGGAATACCAGTTTGCAGGATTTAAGCAACTACTTCAAAACATAAACTTCTGCTTCACAGTACCATAAACTAATTTAGCTATTTACCTACCCACCTTTTTGCAGGCATGGTCAGTCTGCACCAGCTGAGCTGTGTACACAGCCCAGAAGGACCAGGTACCTTCTGCAGGCACCGAGTATGGTGGAGGTCCCTGAACAGACGCTGCCTACCTGATGCTCACAACTGCGGAAGCACAGGCATGCTCAGAACACCGAACTGGGGCACTCACGGTGCTCACGTGAAGATGGTGGACTGGGACTCTTCAGCAGGGGAGAAGCCTCAGTCCAGATTTTGGGGCTGTGAGATAAGTATAATCACCGACCATCACTGGCACATAGGCCAACTATTTTGTTGTGATGCAAACAACACGTACAACAACGCGTTCACAATCCGGGAGAATGAGAAGCAACGAAATCTAATTGCAAAGCCAATGAAATGCAGTGATTTGCAAAAACCTTTTCAAAGGCAGGTTTTCCTGTTTACCCTGCTGACAAACAGTGACCTTGTACCTCCAGAAGAGCTCGGCGTCTGTAGAGAAGCCTAGGGTCACTACAAACCTAACAACTGTCTGTAAATAACTGTTTCCGCTACTCCAGCAGCCTTAGCCACCGTCCGTAGTACAAAACCACCAATCAAACCAGCAGACTGTTCTGCTAAAATGGACCTTTCACCCGTGTCAACCGGGTCACTAAAACCATGCAATGAAAAGAGCTTGACAGAGTCACAGTGGTTTCTGTGCAGTACTTGGACACAACCTTGGTATTTTTACTGGGTTTGCTTTCAGCCTCAGCTCATTTCCAGGAGCTGTCGTTACAGTGTCAAATACCTTCCTTGCAAAGTCCCTCAGTCTAGGTTGAACTCTTAGGAATTTTAATCTGTCTGCCTAAAGAGACTTGGGAAGGAATTTTTCCAAGCCAAGTCACACTCCTCCCCACCTGCCTGTTTTTCTGCTTCCAAAACCTCAGAATGAGAGTTTTCATTTTGTTTTGACCAAAACTGTAATGTTGCTGAAATTTACTTTGATAGTCCCTAAATGATAAATGGCCTTATTATCAAATTGAAGATATTCCTTAAAAAAAAGCATACCCAAACCCCCTCAGGCAGCAGCTTACAGGAATGAAACTTTATGTAAAAATATACAAAGCACTCCATGATCTATAGGCAGACCTGCAAACTGAAGTGGTAATTACTAAACCATGTTAGAAAAAAAATTACTCAAATGAAATAAAAAATCTAAATGACAAAAAGATGTATTTTTAGGCATGTAAGTGGCATTAACGTCAGAGACAAGATGAATATATCAATATGGTAGTGACCAGACTTGCTAGGCTGGCATGCCCTTTATTCTAAACAATATATTTTACACCCCGAACATTAAATATGAGTTTTAGGCACGAGTACTTTGTTTTAATTTAGATGGATTAGTCATGGGCTTGAAGTTGCCTACATGTTTACATACTTGTAGGATTAAGAGCTACTTTATAACATCCTTTCTTTCTGTCCAGCAAGTTACCTTGAATACATGTATGAGGTATGTGTACGTATTCTGTGTTACCTTCAAACAACCTCTCTGAATATGATGTTTCCATGACCCCCAGTTATCTACAAACCCCAGTGACTCAGATGCAGTTATGTTACAGAAGCCTCAAAGTTTACTCCAGAATCTGTTTTCTTCCAAAAGCCTCTGATTTTCTCTGACTTTCCTTCTCTAAACATGACCAAGGACTTCCAGCCATTGCTCTTCCTCACTTCTATACCAGACTTGGACATGTAATCAGAAGATTAATTATAAAGGAATGATGATTTAAAAGGATACAGGCTGTCAAGGGACAAATTACATGTGTGGAACTCTAATAGCTGTTTTCCTGCATACATTAATATTAAATTTTTAAAACACTCTTTACCTCTGAATCAGGAATAGCATCTGCACCAAGCACAGGAGCTTAGCACTCTCCCTTGGCAGGAGAGTGAAAAAACATGTCTTAAATCAGGTTACCATTTTGTTTTAAAAAACAGCTGTAAAGACACAGCACATTATTCTCACTCATATTGTGCAAATAACTGGGAAAAGGCAACTAAGAGAACTTGGTTAGCGAGACACGTATCTGGAACCAGGACATTAGGGAACACTGCCCATACAAATGTGTCCCGGTATCCAGGTACAGTGTTTATATACACCTCACACAAATCAACAAAATCCCACCAAAAGCCTTTCAGTCACTATTCAAAATTTTGTTTCTAAGTGTCAGTCGTCTTTAGGTTTTAATGCACTGCTGATGACACATGACCATTCCCCACAACTAAAGAGTTCTAGCTCACACCGCTTTTAATTGTCAAGATCCCCAACTCATTCTCACATGTAGCACTCGCGATGGCATCCTTTAGACAACCCTGACTTCCCCGCTATTATAGCAGGTCAACTGTATCGCTGACATTTGACAAACAAGTAAACCAACACCTTCATCCAGCAGCAAATGTTTCAGAAAAAGTCTCAGCTTCTCATTAAAAAATTGTTGCCCTTGCTCCCACATCTGCTAATGAAGCTGGCGTTTCTTCTTAACATATTGCCACTTAAATCTTTATTACTGTGGGCTTCTAGAAACTTAACAGCTAGAGGCAAGCACAGCTGGGCATAGTGTGGCAGCATCAACAAAGCCATTGTCTCCGTATGATCAGATGCCATCCAGCACAATAGCGCGGCAATTACATAGGCAGGTGAATCCATTCATTTGTAAGGCAGGAGATGGCATAAAACATCTTCCAAAAGACAAGACAAAAACTTTCACAGCATTTTAATGCTGAAGAGCTCTTTCTGACAAATGTATATAACATGTTTTTGTCTTTTAACAAGGAATTCTTGACATCTTTCCAGAAGAAACAATTCAAAAGACCTGCTCAGAACACTGACCCACTCCCTTAACAACCACAAAAAGCTCCAAAGCAGAGTCTTTCAAATGAATGCAAAGAAAACAAAATAGTAACAGACAGAACAACCATATTACTGGTGATATATCATTGCAGACACTAACATTTTAACCGCAAGGCATAGTAACTTTATGCTGCCTTATTCTAAAAGCTGTGATAGAAATACTAACTGTCACAAGGAAAATAAAGTTTGCAAAAGAGGAAGATTTTGAAAAAGAACCCTGATAAAAGCAGCAAAAGGAGCACCTGAAAATTTGAGCATATGCGAGCCACCTGATCCAGACACCATATGAAAAGAATTATCTGTTGAGTTCGCTGCACCACTAATACCTTTCAAAAGCCCTGGTATTTGGAGAGGCACTGCAGTAAGGAATTTTATTTTGTTCATTTTAAGATGAACATCTGCCTTCCCCCTTAGGCTGTGGTCCTATTTTATGTTTCCACAGGTACAGCAGCACACGGGTAAGCAGTTTTATTGAAATCAAGGAATCTTTATACAGTTGAACCCATTCACTGCCTTTGGGACATGGTCTTTAGAGAGCAAACAAAGGGGACCAGTATTATCTTCCTTACACTATTTCCTAACACCAGGACAGCAAGCCTCCAGCCCTGCCATGGATCTGCCCAGGGCGACTCCCAGGACACAAGAAATGTCCAAGCCAGTGTCTGCTGGAGGATAATGAAACACAGTGGTAATAGTACACTGCTAAGAATGCAGGAACCTCAGTTCTGCAAACACTTCCACATGTGGTTAATCCTGAATGAACACTGCCTAATTGGATTCCAGATAATAGCGCCTGAAGAAATCCTTACAGAAATACAAATTTACACTGGCTCAGATGGATACAGTGACATCTGGGCTGAAAACCAACCAGCTACTAATTAGTTTAAGAAAAAGACGACAAAAGATGCCACTACAGTAGGGCACAGTGCCTGGCATGAGATTCCTTGCTTAGGTATATTCCTTGCCGGCATCTGCCTCACTTAACGTCTTCTTCCACGTTCTGGAAGAGGCATCTGGGACAGCAAGCTGGGAACTTTTGCAACTAATTAAGACAAAGACAGTGTCTTATGCTCATATGTACGTATGTCTAAACATGCAGTCAATTCACTACACCAGTGATGGTAAAGCCAATACGACGACTGACTCACAGCATCCTGGGTCTGTGAGAAATACAAGCTGCAAGTAAACTGAAATTTAATTTGCAAAAGGAAAAACCCAACACATCTGGGAGAAAGGACTGGCAATGTAAGAGAGAGCTGGAAGCAGCAGTACTACAGGCAGCCAATAGTGGACCACAAGCTACATTTGAACAACTGATGTGCCGCAAAGGTCAAGGCAACACGCAGAAATCCCCATATGCAAACACAACATCCTGCCAGAGAGCTGGCAGACAACCCCCCCATGGTGTGACCGCACCCAGGAAAATTATTTTGGCCCCGTGCAGGACATCGTTGTACAGGCTGGTAACATGTTGAAGGAAGCTAAAGATTAAAGATACTTATTTTGAAAGGGTATTTATTTTAAAGATTAAAAATATTTAGGTCAAGCCATCAGTGGGGCTGGAGGGATTGATTTACACGCAGCGTTGAATAATAAATTATATTCCAAGGAAGGAAGGCAGGCGTGTGGATGGCCTCACTTCTGCTGTGGGATGCAAATCACACTCCTCCATGCCTGCTGGCTCTGGAGCCCCCCCTCAGCCATTGTGCTTGGATGGTCTCTGCACGAGCAGGAAAAAGAAAGGCATTTGAGAGGAGGGACACAAACCACCTTTTAAGGAACATTTCTCTGCTTTATGGCATCACCTGATGCTGCTTTGTCAGGATGGCCAACCCATGGAACACGCTCGTCTAAGTGCCACTCCGTTAGTGCCTTTCTCCCTTCCCACCCACCCCACAGCTGCAGCAAAGGGAAGATACAGACACATGTCATAGAAAAGGGGAACCATAAGGGTCCTACATCTAAAGTTTTCCCAAAGAATACATAGAAGAGGAGCTGGAGGAACTCTCTCTTAGTTAACAAACAATAAGGTAGGGACAAGGGTAACAGCCAGGAAAGGAGACCTGGATTCTTATTTTCGTCATGTGGAGGAGATTCCAGCTGAAGAAGATATCCCGTCCTCCAGGAATTAAAAGAAGAGATTCACATTATCCCTTTCGTGGAGGCTTAAACACTGTAAAACGTAAGATTTGTGGAGCTGAAGAAAAACTAGCAGAAAAGAGACTTTTATGCAAAACACATAAACGTATCACGGTAAGGACAGCAACTCAGAACCGGTCTTTGCACCTATAGCATTTACTCCTCTACCTGCACTTTCCTGCTTCTCCCACCTGGTTTGTATCTCATACAGAGACCTGTAGATATCTCTGTAAGGTCACTTCCTATGTTATAAAGTTTCAACATGTACTTTTATTTAGTACGTATAGTAATCCAGTCTGATATGGGATTGATTCCCAGAAATGGTTTGCATTATTGTGCAACTGTGTCTCGAGCTCTCCCGGACCTAAAAGTTTCTTTTACTCACCGCCTCAGTGTGGTTTTACTTTCTGTGTTACAAGTGGCTTCACAGGTAGGTGCTTTCCAAGCCCAAAGACTTTAATGGCTGACACACTGTTTCCTAGCTGACATCAGTGACACCACATTGATACCTGTAAGGTCCCCCCAATCTCGAATTTTTTCCTTCCTCACTGGCCCTACTTACTCTGCTGTACATGGGATGCTTCATTAACTGATGGCCTTAAAGAAATTCTTTGGTGTATTTTATTCCTTGCCCAGATTTTCCTCTTTTGTTACATGATGTCTTCTATTCAAACAGCCAGACTAGAGCTGGCAAACAGCCTCTCTCTAGGCTTTTTCACTTTTTTTGTTTTGCCTTGTGGCTGCAAGGCAAAATAAACAGTTGTTTCCAGTTGCATTTTGGGGGGCTACAGATGTATGATAATTATCCTTTCGGTCTGCTGATGAAGAACCGAAAGAGATTTACATGTACTTTACTAAGGCAGAGACCAAAGCCTATAGACACCTGCCCTTTGTAACATTAGGCTTTGTGCAACGCAGAGCACAGAACGACACTGTCCCCTCCCTTTATGTTGACTCCGAAGGCATTTTCAGATTTCAGCAGGGCTTTACAAAAAGCCAGGAAACAGAGATTAAATCCTTCTGAAATTCAAGAACATTACGTGTCTTTTTGGAGTGGCAATGATGCCAAGGATAATATTTGGGTTGACCTGAGACCCTTTGAAGGATGGGGAGCTTCAGAACAGAGCGATAGGAACTACACCATAACATGCAATGTTCATTGTTTTGTTAAGATGCTGTAGTATTTACTCAAATTTCTACCTTCCTTTTGTTTTTGAGAAAAAATATATAAACAAACAAAAAACCCCCAACCTGAAAGCCAGGTCTCATATACCCTTGAGGTAAAAGTAAGTATTGTCAGGGCTGTCATCTCAAATAGTCTGAGTAGAGGAAAGGAAAACTGGAAAAGAATCTGCAGTTTATTTCCAATTTCTGTATCAGGTTTAGAACTGGCTGTTACACAAATGAATGAAACAATCTCAGATGTGCAAAGCCAGTAATGCAGAGACCTTCCCAAGAGGAAGAAGCAAGGATCTGTTTTAGAAGCTTTACCTCATGATACTCACTTGTTTGCCAAATATTTCTTGGAATCTTTCAAATAATTTCATTCTAGTTGCTCTTACTGTGCTTCAGCCAAACTACTGGCCCCTCCTCTGTTGATGCTGCCTCAGTTGGAGTCCAGAGTCAAGTGACAGGCTACCACAGCCATGTGCTACACCTATGTTTTAAGCATCTGCCTTTTCTTTGGGTGTATGTATAGCTATGCACAGAATAGCTATGTGTATACACATACATCAATATCTATCGTATGTAGAGATCTGAGATACAGATGGTGCAGGAGCAGACTTGGAAAGTACCAAGGTACCCAAAGACAGAGCAAAGTATCTAATGATAATTGATGTTTCGCTAATCCCTAACACCTTTCAAAGCCAGCTCCACCACCTCTTCCTGCCTGCTCCACACAGGCTACTTTCCAGTGTTTGTTGCTATATTTATCCCTCGAATTACAGAACTACTGAGAGGCCTCAGGCAAACTCGTTCTCTGTTACGCCTCTCAAGCATATAGTGGAAAGGTCTTTACTGCTCAGACAACGCCATTTCAGTTGCAATGTCCAAGCTTTCTACATTGTCATCACTCTTCCAGCATTATCAGGAAATCCTTTCATCTGTCCTCAAATGACAATTGTATATACTTACTGTCAGCAATCACTCGCTTACAAGATTTTTATTACCCTAAATGCAGGAAGGCTTGTTAATGCATTATTATGGTGGGGACATCAGGAAATGAAGAGTTAAGACTGAAAACTGATTTTGCTGTCTGTGCTCACGAAAAATTCATTTCAGTTGGATGTGCTAAAAGGTTCTTTACACAATAGTAAAAAGAAGAGATCTGCCCATTAACATAACGGAAACTAACATTTCTCATATCTTTTTGCAGTAAGGACATACAGATTGACTTGACAGGCTACAGATTTCACTGAAAAGGGTACGCTTCCTTCAGACAAAACATATACCCAGTGATTTCCATGAGATTAGTTGATAAAAATTATTCAGTGGCTTCAAAATGACAAGGAAAAATATCTAACAAAAAGTCTGTACAGTATGGGCAGGAAAAACTGTAATTGCTTATTGCCTCAAAACTTCTGAGACAACTGCCTTAATTCTGGGTTAGCTTCATTTGGATGTAAAATCTTGACACTGCAGGAGAAAATGTATTCATCTATTGTCATTCGCACAAAAAGATCAGACTTGCACATTTGGAGCTAATTATTTAAACTAATTGAAGAAAAAAAACAACAGAGATTTAAAGAACTTAATTTTAAAGAAGTTTTCCCACATATCCTTGCTATGCTAATAACAAACATAGAACATCTTGGTCCCAAAATTATTTGTTTGCCAAACAAGAGCAACTGGAAAGGTTTTACTATAAGCTATGTTCAGCTGTAGGTATAAAAGTTACTCTCCTCTGCACTAAAATCCTCAGATGAAATCTGTTTTTAAGTCACACTTAAAGCAGAATGCAGGAACATGGAGAAAGATCATCAGCTGCTGAGGTTCCCCACCTTCTGAACTCTAGAAGAATTCACGCTTCACTCCTTGTCATTTTTGTTTTAGGAAATGCAGGAAACAGTACTCAATGAGCTGATAAAGTCACTGAAAAGACACTCACACCTACTCTAAACAGCACCAGATATCTGCAAATAAAAGTTTCAATGCTACCTAAGCAACATGTGTTAACCCGGTGCATAAGGTTTAGAAAGTAAAACAATTCCATAAAGGGCTCACTGCCTTAAATACGCTGTTTTCAGACGCACTGCAGCAGAAGCCGCAGGAGTGCTGCCTGAAGAAGCCTTGACTTCAGCATTAGTTCCCAGGTTAGGACAGGCCTTTGTAGTGAGCAGCAATCATGCCTCATCTCAGAAAGGAACAAACAGAGACATGCCATGAAAAATCACTTGCAGATCTCCAAGGAGTGATGTATGAGAGAGGTACATAATTAAAAAAGGAAAGAGATGGAAGAAGCTCTGCGTTGGTAAAGGAGAAGTCACAGGAGACTCATATTTAGTAACATGGTAAAAGTGAGGTCATGAACCAGTGCAACCAAAGGGGGCAAAAGGAGAAAAGCACATGGTGAAGGACTGGACAGGTCCCAAATGGCCAAGGAAAAGAGCTCAAAAGACTGCAGACTGGGTTTTGGCAGAAAAACACAGAGAAAGGTCTGTTGTCTATTTCTGACGGACCCTTTGAAGTTTTCTGGATCTAATCTGATTTTTGTCTGTCATTCTTTGCCAAAAAAGATAAACCTTGCCAGGGAAAACCTACCTTCCCTTATCCCTACACTAACAAGAAAATAAATGGTCTGTTTTAAATACCAAACACTTAAAACGCAGAATCTTTCTTCTATGATGTGTTTGAGAGCTTGATATGTCCAAGCTGTCATACTTAAAATTACAACTGATCGAAGTTGTTCCTGGTTAAGTATTTTGTACGTTACCAACCTATGTCAGAACACAGGTCTTGGTCCTACACTGACAGCTTCACCAGAATCAACCTGCTAGCTCCATCCATACTTCACTGAACTGGAAGAGAGAGGTTTACTTACTAAAATGTCTCTGTAGGTATAAAAAAAAAAAATTTATTTTTTTTTTTACTGATATGGCAAGACTTCTGGAATTCTGTCACTCTGTAGTAGTAATTTCTTTTAATAGTCTCTAATATTGTATTACATTATAATACGATAGTGTTATTAGCCATATCTTTTTAAGCTCTAGTCTAATAAAGTCTTTAAGTATAAGCTTACCTTTAAGCCCTTCCCTTGGATTACTGTAGTTTGTACTTTAAGGTGCCTTACAGCCATGCTTTGCTGGACAGGGGTCATAGACAACAATATTTAAAAAACACACTCTGCAAAGAACTACCACGTAGTCACTCAGCCTGCCACAGACACCAGTTCCCATTAAAATGGCACCATTTACTATGTATTACTCTAAGAATATACTGGAAATTCATACCCATTTGCAACTCTAATGCATTAAAGCACCATTTTGCCATTGCTACTGACAGATGCTTTTAAATAGTGATGGTCACACATGAGGATAGTCAGCTAACCAGCAAATTTGGAGTTCAAGTAGGTGTTAACTCAGAGTAGCAATAAAGGAACCGGGCAAGACAAACAGGAGCCCAGAAAACAGCTCTAAACATCTACAGAGCTCTAAACATCCGTGTGTTTTACACTAAAATCCATTGTCTTACCTGCTTGGATCTCTTTTGTATTGTCCCTAATCACCTTCATCATCTCTGCACACGCTACTGGTCTTTACCCAAACACAATTCTTGTCTCCGCAGATGTGTGATCCTAGACTTCTGCTCAATAATGGCACTAGCCATCTACTCGGGCACACTCTTCTTTATTGAGGTCATTCCAGACTTTTTCCTCTGTTCTCTACAGTTGCATTAACAGCTTCCTTCCTATTTTTAAATCAGCAGCTAATTTCAGCAACTAAGTGCTTATTGTTTCTGCAGGGTCAGTCATAAAACAAACACCATTATTGATCTTTCTGAATCTACCACTAGTTTTTCCCTTTTATCTCATCCGAGTGACTATTCAAGGGGCAATTTCTCAATAAACCAGGACATCTACCCTAGATAAACCAGGGTACCTGAAGAAAGATTTTTCTGTCTGTGTGTGCTAATACAGCTCCTATCACGGCAGTAGCCAAGCAACTCATAAATGTTAGCGGGTTTGTCTCCACAACATCTTCTTAAAAGAGAAAAGTGTTGTTAACTGTCTTTTGCAAACAGGGAACTAAGACACAGAGGGATTTAGTGCTTCAAAGGCAAAGACCACTCATGAAATGAAGAACTAATTGAACCCTTATTTCCTATATTTTAACCACAACAGCATCTTCCTTCTATTTTTACATGCACCCTGGACACACTACTGCTTATTTGTCGGATTACAGCGACTGATGGCCTGGACAGCTGGTATTTATTCTGCATTTTTGATGAGCACCTGAAGACAACTGAACCACAGACTAACATAAAAATAATGTTAAACCAAACTGCTGCCAGTATTTTATCTACTGTTACTATTAAGCTTCAATACAGTTCTTGGTGTCTAAACCCTTAACCTAGTCACTGCCCTTTGTTAAACTAAAGGGAATTTTGGCTTTGTCCAAGAAAATATGGTACCAAAATACCTAAGTGACATCTTTCAGGCACCAACTATCTAAAAACATCTGTTTGAAGAGAGTGGTTCTACTCACCAATTCTATTTTAAACGGGTATGTAAAGATAAGATTTACTGGCCGTTATCGTTGGGGCTATGTGTGTCCTTTTCAAATTAATTCTAGATCAATCCACAAAGAAACTCTAAATGCAGTTTGACTGCAATAACCATCAATTATCAGACAAAATTTTTCAATGGTCCCTGGGCCCATCACCACTATGTGTCCTCTTTCTTCATGGTTGCTCACTCTGCTCACAGTGACGAAAGTGAAGCTTGCCGGTCTTGCTCTTGCTGCTCGCTAGATCAACACACCTCCAAAGCACAGGGGCTGGAAAGCCAATGGTCTAAGACTTGCTGCCTGTGCTGGGTATGCCTGCAGCGTGTGCCACATGGAGCTGGCTGAGCCCACAAGCGGTAGACCTAACGAGAGACAAGAGTAATGGAGCACCAGTGCAGCTGTACTGCTTCCGGGATCTGAGGTAGGTTTTCTGTATGACACTGCCCATGCACTCAAAAACACATGGTTGATTCTGAGCCAGGTAAGTTATGTCTGTGTGTTTTGTTAAAGGGTTGGCAGAGTCCTTCTGTCCTGCTTTAACACTTCTTGGGTTTATTAAACACAGTTTAAGAAGTGTGTCCCTAGAGAGGAAATTCATGCCAAAGGACTCAGAGACGCAAAACACCACTAACACAAAATGCAATAACACTGCCATTTAAATGTACTATTGCTTCTATTATTAAGCTAGTATATTAGCATGAAATATGTGAGTTTTTACATGAGAATACCAAGATCAAACACGCTAATTGCATAATGAATAAAGAAGTAGGTAGCAAACACTCAAGGATCTGGAAACACATGAGTTCCCTGGATAAAAGATATTCAGTTAATCAGAGTATCTGAGGTGCATCCTCAATTTGAATACTTATTTTCTTCTTATTTGCATATAATAATGTTTTCTGGGAAACAAAATAAGGACTAGTGTCCTCACTAGGGTTTTTCTTGCTTAAGGAAGTGTGCATCAGGCAAACTTGACAAAAAAGATGAAGAAAAGTCCTAGTAAAGATGTTATGAACTGTATTTTTCATGAGCACTACACTGGTTCAGGCAGACACCAGCTGGATCTAACATGAAGTTGCGTGTAACTGCACCACATGTCACAGGAGCACCTTCTGTGCCTCCTGACTCTCGGGAGAGCCAAAGCCCAGTACTAATGCTCCCCCAGCCTGACTGCTCTCTCCCTACCCCATGGCAGACCCTGGGCGCTCTACAGCTTCACCTCAGCTTCTGAAGTCCTGGTGAAACTAGAGGCTGCTTTGTCTTCACTTGAACATCGCATCCTGTTAGTTTGCACGAAGGAAGTAAGTTATGTTAACAGCACACCTATTTTTTTCTAGTGAAGATGTGCTCTGTTGGGTATTACTGCCAGATACTTGCTTAGACACCCAGTCAGAGGCTATGACCAGCTGCAAGGCACATTATGATTTTTCTGAAGGAAAGAAAAGGCCCTGCTCTGCTTCTGGGTAAACAAATGGGAGTTTTACAAAGGCTCGGAAAGGAAAGGGATTAACATGCTTCAACGTGGAAATGGTCTCAACTGTTCACATTAAAATTTTCACAGTAAATTAAACCATGACAGGGGTAGGAAGGAAGTCAATTTTCAGTGGCTCATGCTGTTCTGCTGACATAAATGGCCATTTTTTAAGTAGTATATCCACCAACCTGTATAATGATAGAATTACAGAACCACAACCCAGTGTTGATTAAGTTCAGCCTTTTGCATGCTAATTTTAGCCTGCTCTGCCAAAATAACTGAATGCACCACCTTATTTACATGCTTCTAGATATTTAGCACCCTCTCACTATTCTTTCTTCACCAACCTTTGGTTAAGCCTGTGGTGCTGGCCTTCCCTCCTTGTACAGCTGTTCAACACCACTTCTGCTTCCTCAGTGACACTCAGGACACCTTTCCACCACTCATGCCCATCATTTTCCAGGGCTCTCTTGTCAAGGGTGATGCTACGTGTCAGTCCGTCTTTCTCCTGCCCATCTATGTTTTCCTGCATGTTGCATACAACACTTCATTATCTTTGTGCTCTTCACAGTCTACAAAGACCAGCAACTTTCCTTGACTAGAAAATGCTGACATGAAGCACTACCCACTCATCCCAATAAGGCTGGAGAAGACAAGCAAAGGCAGACTCTCACTGGGTGATGCCTGATAATGAGTTCACACAACACGTGTTACACAGTGAGCTCACACAACAGTGACAAAAAGGAGGGAAGGGACAGGCCGTGTAAGTGTGCCACAGTACCAGACCCCCTGGGAGAAAGCTCTGCTCTGCGTTATTGTAGCAACACCAAAAAAAGGATGTTTAAATACAATGGGGCGCTTATCTGACTGCCGAATGCCCACGATGTCTTTCCACCTCAGTTATATCACAGCAGCATAAAACAAAAATTGACAAAGGACTATGAAAGAAAGTCAACACAGTAAAGGACAAAATACAGCCAGAAGCCCAACACCCATAAAGCCTGGTGTTCAGAGGGGTGGCTGCTGAGCTGCAGCGATGCCAGCACCCTCTTACAGACCCCGCTGCACTCAGGGCCAGGCCCTGCTTCGCCTCACCCAACCTCTCCTCACCAAGCTGTGCCTCCCGCTCCCACCGGCGCCCCAGCACCCGGGCTCTCCTGGCACCCGCCACCCTGGCGACAACTGCGGCCCGACGCCGGG
>NW_010395712.1:51476-54593 GCF_000710305.1 Buceros rhinoceros silvestris | reverse complement strand
TTAACTATAATAATAATTTTAAAATGCAGTGAGAAAAGTTGAGGAGGAAGTACCCCTAACCACACTTTGGCTCTCCCCTTGCTTTTTTTCCCATGCATTTCAAAGTTCTGAGGAGGCTGGTTTGTGTTTACTAAAGAAAACCAATGCACCAAAAAAACCCCAGTCTCACACCCAAAAGCCTCCTAAGTGTCCCCGATTCCTGGTTCTCTTTGATTTGTAGTGCCTTCTTTTCCCTGTTTCCCTCAAGACTGTATTTATTTATGTGTAAAAGCTTAACTATCTTGCCTTTAGTAAGGCTGATTTGAAAAGCATGTTGAGGTCCTCAGGTAAAAGCATAACGAAATTATTTAATATGGTCAACACAAGTCATTTTCTTGTGTTTTTCCAGCTCATAGTACATTGTTCTCTTGAGTGGCATTTGCTGGGTTACTGCTAAAGCGTGCTTATTCTCTTGCCCGTGTGGTTATCCACCGCTGCCTAGGGAGGATGCTTTAATACCACCTGATTTGATTACTAGCTTGGCGGCTTAAAGAAACAAGCCTTGTGATTCTCCTGGCTCAGCCTGCTGCTTCCCACCACCGCAACCACTTTTGACCTGGGGGGTCAACATCAAGTCAGCTAAACAAAGGAGTCTCAAACATAACCTGTTTCTACTTGTGGTTTTGTGTAGCCAGCTGCAGCGATCTTATTAGCCCCCTCAGTGCAGCAGAAAAAACGGGACTTTTTCACTTTCGCAGTGGGCTGCGGGATTAGTCAGTCAGTGCATACATGTGCTTCCCGGGGCTGCATGCCCAGCCACCTGGCCCCACAGCGACAGGCACCAGAGAGCCAAGGGGGTGGCAGGGGCTTAGGGCAATGCGGGAGGCAATGCAGTCATCGTGCTGGATGGGGAACGTGGACCTGAAGGAAACCAGGCTTTGCAGCGTGGCTGCCAGGCAGACCTGCTTGTATTGTGTTGCTCTGAGGACCGTGTTAATGGGCAAGCCTACAGTATGAGCCTGAAAAGCCTCGTTAGCTCCCAGACCACAGCCTCCTTCAAATCACTCATCCCACTGCTGGGGCGCACTGGTCTGCCTTGGGATCTGTCGCTAGAGCACAGCTTCAAGCAGCAAGAAGGTTGAATCCTGTGGCCCACTCAGTGGGTGGGAGTGGCACACATAGCTAGAGCCAAGCTTTCTGTTTCAAGCCAAGTGAGGAGGTGACGCATGCTGTGGTCTCCTGCAGAGATGACAAAGGCTCTCCTCCTCATGGGCTGCAGTGACTCAGAGGACAAAATGGCTCCAGAGTTCTGTGCTCACTGACGCCCTTTCAGAATATGATGTGGTGCGTTCACATCAAAAGGCATCTCCATTTCATAGACAGGTACAACTGAAGAGAGTCAGGCAGGGCTGGTTGTGCTGGTGTTTTATGTCCTGTAGATGCTGTCTGCAAGGAGGGGCAGAGTCCAGCTGTTCCTGATGCTGGCCACCCTGCGAGTGCAGCCACTTTCAGTTGTTCATGGTAAGGCCGTATTTCAATTAGATTTAGAAATGTTATCCTTTGAACATTTCATCCTTACCAGTTTAGACAGCTATTTGTTCAGGAGTGACTATAACTTGGAATTTTAAACCTCTATTTATGCCATACTGCACACTGGACATAGTTATACACTATCCCTTTTGAAGTCAGGTCAGATTGGGTACCAGAGGGACTTTCTAGGTCCCTTGTAGAGATCAGCAGCTGCTGACTGGGATGACCCAGGAACCATCAGACAAACTGAAAAAAACCCCACCAAAAACCATCTTGCAAAGAGGAAAGGGAAGAAAAAATACAAAAGGAAACCCCAGACGTGAATACCAAGAATGTAAACCCCAGACCTCAGAGGCTGCCTGGCTGTGAGGCAGAGGAAGGCGCATGCTTCAACGCCGCTGCCGGCAGGTGGACTCCAAAAGCCCTCATAGGAGGTGAGCTTCCTGCAGGGCCGGCAGACGAGCAAAGCCCGTGGAGGTGCCTCTTGTCTTCCTCGCCCTGTGGCCTCCACATCCCCAGCACTGCCAGGGCAAGCAGGATGAAGTGGAGGAGAATTGTGATCTTCGCCACCTTGCAGGCACATCTCCCAGTCACAGGTAAGTCAGGCTTTTATTTTATGAGGAGCTATTTTAAAGCTCTTTTGAGGAAAGAGCATGATGCTTCTACGGTGGCCTCCCCACCATTTTGGTATCTGCACGAGAACCTCAGCCACGTCTGTCCTCCTAATCAGGGCTAGAATCACGGCTGCCTGTGGACAGGCAGCAGGACTTTTGTTGAACTGCGCTGCGGTAAAGAGAACCTCTGGAGGGCTGGGAGGAAGAGGCGAGGACAACCGTTGCTGTTGGTGTGGCCTCCTCTTGAGCTGGGGTGACTGCCACAGCTGAACCACGACTCACCGTTCAGTAAGGCCCTCAGCCCTCACCTGGGCGGCTTTCCTTGCCATTTGAAAGGGGAAACCTGATAGAATAATGAGAACGTAGTCACTTGCAGTAACCTGCACAAGAGAGGCTTTTAATTCACCTGGGTAACAGGAGAGCCCTGTGGCTCCTAATGGCGTGCGGGGTGGTGGGTTTGCAGGAAAAGGCATACTCGGCCGGCTGGAAACAGTGGGGTGAGGGGCATGAGAAAAAGGGCAGGCTCCTTCCTTTTGCCTAAGTCGTTTCTACCTCTCTGTGTTGTGGTGGTGTGTTCTGTGTTGTGGTGGTGTGTTGGCTGGCCCCCCTTGGGCAGAAAGTGAAGCAGCTTTGGTACCCACAACTCTTCAAAAGCCACGTTGACTTGGGGAGAGAGGGATGTCCTTCTTAGCAGCTCAGACCAAAACAGCAACAAAACCTGCATCCCGAGAAGGCCTCAGGTGACGCCTGAGTTTGGGGACGTCAGGCAGTAACGGTAGGCCATGGCTGAGCGAGAGCTAGAGCAAAACCCCCTGGAAGGGTTTCCCCCCTCCCCAGCAGATGCCCTAACTGTCCTGAGCGTCCTGACACCGCAGAGCTGTGGCGACTGCCACAGACGTTTTGTTTGAAAGTTTTCTGGAGGTTAGAGACAGGTTCCACAGCTGCTTGCTAACGCTGTGGAAGCAGTTCTGGTAACCTGTGGAGGTCGTGTTTC
>NW_010395712.1:38135-51366 GCF_000710305.1 Buceros rhinoceros silvestris | reverse complement strand
AGCAGGACTTTAAGCGGAGCCATCGGCATGTCTTCTTTTCATCCTCCACTTAACCCCTGGGGCCTCAGACCCTTTCTGATACCTAAGTGTGATATTGTATAGCAATATGATACTTCTCGTGTTTACATTTTGTACATTGCTCTGCATCCACAGGTGTGTATAGGGCTGTGAATGTATGGAAATTACTGTAGGTCAAAATGCAGCCACAAAAAATCTTCTCGTGTTTTCTCCTTTTAACCTCTCACAAGTTATCAGTGGTTCCAACTCCTATCTGTACATTTTCAGCAGAAAACTTCTACTGAAACATATGTAATCCCGTTTACAGGTGGGTGAGGCTAGCCCTGTAGGGGTCTCTGGTGCAAAGCTCCTAGGGGTATTCACACCCGCAGAGAATACCTGGGGTCGAATTTTGAACAGGCTACCTTTGACATTGACCTGGAGATCGTTGCCAGTGGACTTACAGGGAAGTATTTTTGATGGGATACCTGTAATAGTTGGAAGAACAGGAGTATTTAGCCTAAGAGTACAGGCAGAATAGAAGAAATGTAGCACAAAGCTTGTGGAACTGTTGCTACATTATTGATGCAAAACACACAGTAACAAAAATGTAGGATCACCATGAATTTGGTTCAAAGATGTGACCAAACAGATGAGTATTCCAGCTCAGACCTATGAACAGAAGCCAAGATCTGCTGCTGCCAGGAGTGTTTTCAAGCCTTCTTGGAGTGAAGTGAGCTTTTATTTTTTCATAAAACAAGCTCAGAGTGGACAGAGATCCAGTAAACTGCATACCCCTTTAGAGTGAGTTCAGTCCACCGCACTGTAATGCGCTTTGTGCTTATTCCTCAAATGGTCAATTGAAACATGCTACCAGGATTGGTACTGATGGATTTGCAAAGCCTCTCCTTTTGAGTACTGAAGTAAATACGTCAGGCATGAGAAAAAAAAAATGTTTTAGGATAAGTAATCATAGAGATGGGCCACAAATTCTGATGCAGATTTTGAATTATTGACACCAGATTTCAGACAGCTCAAATTTGGCCTTTGAGCGGAGGGAAACACCATGTCATACACACATTTAGGTCTCTGTTTCCCCCTTCAAAGGTGCAAAAGTGTACATCTGGAAGTTTAGCAGAGGTCCTCCCACAATCCCTCTGTTAAAATGTGCATAAAGTAATTTGAATTTCTTAGCAGATTATTTAATAATCATGTTTGGTTGAGACATAAGAAGAATATTGAAATATTAAAAGAATTCACGATTAAAATGGCGATAATTGCCATTAGCGAATAGAGTAAATGTAGGCACATGTGGCCTTTCTTTGTAAAAAGCTCTTTGAGCTCTTGCAGCACTATAGTCAATTCTCTAATGCTTGTTACAGAGTAAGTGCTTTCTATCTGAGCCCTTCCAAGCAAAATTCCTAATGAGTGAAGTTAATGATTGCGTTCCTTTTGGGTTGTCATGTGCTCTAGATGGGAAGTATATACAAAATAGAGAAAGCTATCTGAAAATGTATTTCTTCTGTGTAAGTGTGTTTTTCTTAAGTAAGACTATGTAGACAAAAAGCCACGGTGGGGGAAAAATAGGAGGTTCACTAGCAGCTAAAAGGGAACAAGAACTTGATTTATAAATGAACACTCACGTGAGGAACGCTTTTGACAGCCATTTTCTGTTATTCACACAAATTTGAATTGTGACTGGCACGATGAGTAAAACCATAAGCAAGGGGGAAAGATATATAAAAAAATAAATTATTTGTTTCCTAACTATCTCCAAACTGTAACCAAACTCACTTCGAAAAGGAAAGAAAAAATACTTGCTCACACAATTGCAAGTAACCATTGAATCCTCCTCCCCTCCTTCAATTCACCATGTATTTGAATGTCTATATTGTACATAGAACTGTAAGCTAAATCAGCTAGTCTGGCAAGAAAACAGAGTACGTTTCTAGAGTAGCATGAATGAAAGTTATAATTCTTAAAAATACTTAAAATATGTGTCCTGTTAAAAGCATCTACTTGTACTTGTAAGCATTTTGTTGATATTCACTGTTCTACTGATATGACTTCAGTCAACAGCTAAATTAAAGTTTCACTGCTATTTCTTTTTAGCATTAAGAAAACAATTTGTGTTATTCCAGAGTCTGTGAGAAGCTGAAATTTTGCAGGTTTTTCTGATTTGCACTGTCGTATAAGGTAAAATTTTAAGACTGGGTTTGAAAATTGTTTTCTTAATTAATTTCCGTTCTGCTCCTTTAGAAAAATGCATAGTATTTTTAACTTTTAAAGGATGACAGTCCAAATCAGATTATTTTTCAGGAATTGTGAATAGATTATTTTTCAGGAATTCATTTTCAGGAACGGTGAAGGCATTTAACTCCACATTGTCCAACGCAACTGATTTATAACTTCGTATACAACAGATAAAATGTGCAGGCAAATGAAGAGCTTAGTTTGCAGTCCTTCAGTCTACTCACTCAAATGTGCAGACCTCGGGAAACAGTGGAAATGCTTGTATTTAGCCACATGCAATGGATATATCCATCTTTGTGAAAGTTAGACTTGCTGATGTGTAGTTCTTTCAGTCCCTTGACTGAATTTTGCTATTAAAACCAGAAGCGAAAACAGCTACCTCCTAAGTCTCAGAGATTGCAAGCGCTGGTGTCTATGCAAGTTTTGTTTAAGCGACAGAAGCCGTCTCAAATTTCGAACTATATACATTGAAAATATCCAAATCTCTACAAGTTTCCTAGGAATAAACCATCAGCCTCTGGAAACCCCTTATGTATTTTGTTCTCAATACTTTGTTATATGTCTATCAAGTCTTGCAAGAAGAACAGCAAGTCTGGAGTTTTCCATCTTCACGTACTTTTGGTATGCGAAAGTATGTTAAACATTGCGCTTCTGGCAAGCAGGTAGCAATGGTCATATTATTTAGCCTTTTTCTTTTATGGGATGTAATTTAGTGAAAACTTCATCTATATCCTGAACCTATTTGAGTAACAGAGTATCTTTTAATCTGTTATATTTTTAAGTGAAGGAGAAGCCATAATGATAACACAACTCCTTGAAAGCTCAGGTGATATGGAGGTGAAATATATACCAAATTAGAATTCGATGGATGCTGACAAGGGAAAAAGTTTGGAAAATTTTCAACAAACTGTAGCATAAGCTGCAGTAGGACATGCTGAATAGGTCTAGAGGGTGGCTAGTTGTCACCACTTGGTTTTTTGTTTCTTTGTTTGGTTGCTTTTTTTAAAGAAATCTCACCATATATGATTTACTTAAAATTCAAGCTGTTGTCTTAGGTGAAAATCTTAACTTTCACCGTAAATTTATTTTTCTAATTTTCTAGCCGAGTTTTCTAGCTTGTAAAGAAAACCTTGAAAATGCAAGTTTGCACAGCTCCAGAAACAGAAAGAGAGCAAACCAGTATATAATCTGTCATTTATTAATTTTTTTTTTTAAGGCAATTGCTAGTTTTAGGGGAGTGACAGGGCAGTCTGCCTCAGGATGCTGCAATGCTCATGGCGGCAAGCACTGCAAATGGTTTCCTGGTCAAAAAGAAAAGCATACCAAACATTTGGAACTGCGGAACACTTAGAGAAGCTTTCTTAAAAGCCCCAAAATTTGAATAAGGAAAAAAAAATTAACAGATTTTACTATTATTCTCTAATGGGATAAGATGTGATATCCAAGAAATTAATGAGGGAATAGTAATTTGGGTGGTATTTTATTTAAAGTAAGTGTACATTGACCATTGAATAAAGGAAAGAGTTACGTGACTAAAAAACCCTTTTTCTGGTTCTTTCAAATTTTGTAATCAGTGTGTTCCAGCCAGGAGCATGGGCGTTTTGCATTCATTTCATTTAGAATGTCGCTGTCTTCAGCATGACAGCCAAACCTGAAATACACAAAGCCAACGATTTGTAAAGCCGCTTCCCAGGTATGTATTATAAATTGACCCAAGTTCCCTGTAGCGTATATCTCTTCACAAAGCAAACTCCTGTTTGGGAGGGACAGAACAGAAAAACGTCCGGTTGGTAACATTAGATGGGTGAGAGCAAACCCTCACACTCTGCACACATTCTCCGAGCGGATCAAGGTTCTTTGTGCAGGCATCTGTATATAACAGGGCCCAAACTAATTAGATACTTTGTTTGCAAAACATTTCTTTTTATTAGTTTACAAGGAAATTCGGCTCAAATTTAAAGTTAACACACAATAATTTATTACTTATCAATTTGAAGAAAGAGGTATAGTGTGACAACATTACTCCTTAAATACTTTCAGCAAACACAATTTCAGTGAAAGACGTCGACTTCCTAACATTAGATATGACATGTTCCTAGTTATCAAATGTTTGTTTTGTCATGCAGAAATAGCTGAATGGTTTCAATGACAATTGACCTGATCTAGTTGAAGATGTCCCTGCTCACTGCAGGTGGGTTGGACTAGATGACCTTTAAAGGTCCCTTCCAACCCAAAGCTTTCTATGATTCTGTGTTTTTAAAAAGTATACATAAATCGGATTCCTCGGCTGGGAACTTACAGTTCACAATTAATACAGCAGAATTTTAAACCTTTGCAGAGAAAAATTTTTACTCATGTCATATATACCTTATAGCCATATAACTACTATAATATTAGATTTTTTTTTTTGGTCACATATCTGCAAGCTTCAGTCAGAGAACTCAATGTCAAACCTTTGGTAGGAGAAGTAATTTCTGTGTTTATCCGCTTGTCTGTTTTTGTGATTTACGTTGTTTCCCATCCAGCCATGTAAAACCAATTGCAAGAAAGAAGTCTTAACCAGAATTACGGTGGAGCCATCTCCCTCTCTTTCTCTCTCCATGATGTGAATTTGCACATTGTCACCACTTTAAGCTTTTATGTAAGTAAGGTATTTCAGCAGCACTTTGCTGAAGAGTACAGGTGCATTTCTGAAGATTGCAAAAACAGAATAAATTCCTGCAAGTTGTGTTGTGAATCATACTCTGAAGGAAGGCACAGGATACAAAGAGAGAAATATTATGTAATTGGTATCTTGTAAAAAAAAAAGTCTGCCAAAAGTAAAGACCGTTTCTAAGAAGCAAGCAAACAATTCTGTGAATTACTCCGAGTATAGATGCTCTGTTCATAAAACGTCTTGCAGCAAATTAGTTTCTTTTGATAATCTTTTGAAGAACATTATTTCAATTCTACAGATTTCTTCCTAACAACTTGCTGCGAATTTTCAGGATTCATTTGCTATTTTTTTGTTATTTTATGGTTTATTATCTAAAGGTACAATACCTGACTGAGTTTGTGCACACAGGTGAACTCATTCTTCAAGTCGTAGTCATTATAGAGTAGAACCTGTTAATGGACTTTGTAATGAAAGACTTTCGGGAGAGTTGTATTGGAGTGGTGCTGTATGAAGGAATGTAAGCATGCATTTTCTGTTTGAATTTTTTATTGTATCTTTTAATTTTCTTATTTCTCAGGTAATGCAAAAAATCTTACTATTAATATTGGTTCAACGCTTAATAGTCTGTTGGAATTTGAAGAGTTACAAATGCAACACAATCCAAGTAAAACATGCGATAATTAACTGACTTAGACTAGCAGTAGATTTGACCTCGTGTTTGTTTGTCACCTGCAATTTTTTCTCCTCATTTACCTTCACTGCGCTCATTAGTAACAGGCTTCTATTTATTTCCATCTCTTTCTGGACATGTAAATTCTCTGCATAAGTTTTTCTGGGGGGTTACTCGGATGAATAAAGTGTAAGAATTATTTCTTTGCAGGTGGTAAGCTTAAAGAGAATTGGTGAAAGCACCTGAGATAAACCCACCATTTTCAACAACCTCCAATTTTCCTTTTCCTGAGAAGGAAAGGGAGTAATACCCCATCATGGGTTGTCTAATTTTTAATTTCTTGAAACTATCAATCTTTTAAATATAAAACTAAACATGAATGTATTATAAGCATTACTATCACACTGGCCCGGAGAGAATAAGCAAAGTTAACCCATCTGGGTTTCAAGCAGAAGGTCAAACACCATTCCAGTTACTTTAAAAACTGAGCATTTAATATAAGCCATAAAGGCTTTCTGGAATTTAACTTCTCAGGATAAGCATCTGAAAAAGAAATCTCTAAATCTCTTTCAGTAAAATTAGTTTTAATTACGCTCTGAGTAGAACCCGTTCTCATTTCTGTTTGATTAGGGAGGTGATGGGAGCTTTGCCTGCACACGCACACCGTGCTGTATGTGAGCAGAATTATGCAGTGAACGCTAGCACCCATAGCACAGTGCTGTAACCTGGTCCTTGCGGGTCGTAGCGTGGGTGGGTGGCCATGGACTGCCAGTGAGCCATAAAAATGCATTCTCTAGAAAACCCAAGCCAATGCATAGAGTGATTGCTTTTCCATCCCAGTTTTGTCAGATGGCCTCTACTTTCTGCATCAAGCTCCATACAGTTTGCTGAGAATATGGATTTCTTTTTCCCTTGCAAATGAGGAATAATTTTATTGAAAATAGCACAACATTGTCTGTTTTCTTCATAGAGAAATGTTGCGAGAGAACTCAGAGTAATTTGTTCTAAGGCAAGTATTTCACAGATGATTGGCACTGCTCTCTTAGATGTGATCTAAATTTCTGATGAAGACTGCTTGTAACTTCAAAATTATGTTCTGACCTTGAAAGTCTGGAAGTATCTACAGATCTTCAAGAGTTTTGGTTTTTTTGGAAGAGTTTTGCCTAAAATATAATTAAATATGGAAAGTTATGCGTACTGAGTTCATTACTTTACTTTTTTCCTTAGGATGCATTTTGATCATATCTTCAAGTGTTTCTCCTTGACTAGGATGTTAAAAACCAGTATTCTCTCACAAAATTAATTCTTTTTATAAGGAGTGACTTAAATTTACTTTGTTTTCAATTCTCTCTTGAATTTCAGATGTCTCTATTATTAATGTGAACAGGACGGCACTGGAATTTTCCCTCTCCTGACTACTCATGTGAATAAATTACTCTCTTTTCCTCTAATAACTCTAGGAACTCAGATATTATTTTACCTCTTGCCTCAAACCCAGCAGTGCTATAATGCGTTGTTGCTGCTGTTGGCTATGTCTCTTCTGATGGAAAAGCAGCAGCAGACTTTTAGGCTTGAGACAATCTTTTTCACTTTTTTTTTTTTTTTTAACTTTCTTAAAGAAGTTACGGATATGAACCTTCAGCCCTATCTTATTGTAACATCTTTTCCAAGGTGTTTTTATCTGATTTTATCTCTCTCAGCTGCAAAGTAACTAACAGGTTTGCCCCCTTTCTCTCTTGCTCTTCTTTTTACATCTTGTGCCAAATGTCTCTTTGTTATGACGGCTTTAGTAGAATGAATATTGGGTTTAAAACAGAGAAGCAACTTTATGCAAAACTTTGCTTGGCTTTTTTTTTTTTTTCCTCACTTGTTTTTCACTTGGGTGAACCAAACCCTTCCAAAATACTTTCGTGAGATAACAAAGAAAGTTTGCAAGCAATTAGCCTTTGGGAAGAGAGAAACTGAGATTCAAGTCCTTATTCCGTCTGAGTCAGAGTAGGAGCTTGAACAGGACTCCCATGTGCTAAGCCATTCAAGGGACACTCACTAGTTTTGATGAGAAATTCTAATGGGAGTCTAGAAACATTCCCTAGTTAATGTGCCATCCTAATTAGTACCAGGAAGCATTTCTGATTAACTGGATAAAACCTATGCAAAAACACCCAAAATATCTCAATTTCAATTGTATTTTATAGAGTCGGCTTAATCCTTGGAGGACATGTATCTAAGAGTTTCCCCATCCACCCTTCCAAAAATTGTTGCGCTCTCTTTAGTAGCAACTGTATTTCAGCACGATCAAAATGCCTAAGCAGCCTTCTGTGATTGAGAGTGTCTGCAAAATGGAAGATAGAGGTGGTGCTGTTCTCTTATGCGTGGGTATATAAGAGTAACATCGGTGTAAGTACTCATAATATATGCTTATATATTGATAATTCTGCCACTTCTGAAACTGTGTGTGATTATCTAGGACTGGAAAATTTAGAATAAGCTGCTAGGCTATTAAATCTCTACGGGTAGGTAGGGATCTGAGGGAGCCAGCAACATGAAATACCATCAGAAGAGGTCATCTGAGAAAGCATAGCGCATGTGCTGATCCTTCTTGAAGAGAAGGGTTATTTGGAGCCAGAAAGGAGGGCATCAGGTATTTCGAAAGATTTGTCAAGTAGCTCCACTTCTAAATGTGCTGTCTGCATGCTTTAACTGTAACGGGGGGATGATACTTAATTTCTGTCAAACCTTCCCCATCTAATTTGGTCATGTCAGTCTTTTAGTAAATGCTGCTTGTTTAAGCGTACCTAAGCTAGCTTTACATTAGCTATCCTGTTTAGGCAGCTCCCCAGTGATGTCAGCAGGAGTTTACTTCAGGCAAACTGCTTGGGCATTTACCAAACTGCTCAAAAATCTGTGCTGAAGGAAATAATCTGCTATCAGCTAGCTGAAAAACAATTTAGTGATGTTTTTGTGAGCTACTGCCATCTCCATGATGACTGCAGTGTATACAAACATTCTGGAAAGGAGCAAGTTTCTCATTCTGTGCCTTTGGATTCAGTGCAGTCTTCATGTCTTTCGAAACTTCAGGGTGATACCATAATAAAAACATAGTGGTGTTCCACTTCATCCATAGTTAGAAGGTATCTTATACCCAAGGAAAAGTGTGCCTCTAAGTAGCTATACAATCTAGCTTTTATTTGTCAATTTGCTTGTATAAATGATTTTACAAAATTATTTTAATGAAGTCTGCAGTTGAATAATGTTTAATTCCTAAAGCAGTGTTGTTCTGAGGTTTTCATTTCCAGTATTTTTGTGTTTAAGAAGTCCTCATTATCTTGTTTTGTTCTAGTTCTGAATATCTTTGAAGTATCTTCTGGTGCTTTTTAATCTGTCTGAAGATAGGAAGATTGCTGCTAAGATGCTAAGAAAAATCAATATGAATGAAATATAAACTTTTTAAATTGGAAAATTTGAACTTTGGAGTCTTTTCTGAAGGATTTGTAGATAATTCTCCCAATTCCTGTCATCCTCACTGCTCCACAAAATCTTTCTCTCTTTAGTGAGGCAATGCTATTTTTTTAGATAAAGCAAGAAAATTAAAAAATACGGTTGCAGGTTTTGTACTTTTAATTGTGGCTGGTTTACTGTGTAACCTTCACAAAGCTACTGGAATGTGTGTAGATTTTCCAATAAACCAGAGTCCAAGCTTAATCAAGTTGGGCCACTCTGATAGCTGTTTTGTTACCTTTAAATTGCTTCTCCAGTTGGTGATACACAAATCACACTTAGAAAATGTTAACACACTTGGTCCTCCTGAAGACTACACGCTATTTTAGTATTTGATTGATCATCAAAGAGGTTTATTTGCCTCTGTCGTGATGGTGTTCTGAGAACTGAGATCTATCAAGTATTCTTTAGATCCTCCAGCGTAACATTTTTTATGTATAGAAAAGTGTACTATTGTCTGTGTCTGATTTGCTGCTACATTCAGTGTTTCTTACTTCTTATAGGACAGCCTTTGCTTGCATTGGGAAAATGGCCAACATCTTTCCTTCCCTCTCTTTAAAAAACATTTATTGTTCTAGATTCAATTAAACTGATGAGAGAAACAAAAAAGTGAAAACTCAGTTACGGACACACTGTTAGTCCTGAAGTGGAGAGAGAGTCCTGTACAGCCTGTGTGTTATTTCACGCTTACAAAGCGTCTTGAGCTGTTTAGAAAATGTGCTCTAGAGATGAAAAACATTGTGTTCCGTGCAACACATGCTGTCGCTCCTCATGCCGGTACAGCTCTTAATGTGATGGTGTTTAAGCTAGTTGGCATTGAGTGTTATTGTTTAGAGACAAAAGTGCTGGGATCACCAATGTATTTGAACAATTATTCTAGCCACTTTTTACTCCCATGAGAACACCTGGGCTAGGACCTGATGATTGTAATGTCTAAACATCTATTTAGACTATTTAAAACATACGTTATTTTTAATGTAAATAGTTCTCGCTGTTTCAGTAGATGTTGAAGTTCGGCTCTCAGCTGTCTCTCTTCCTGTAACTGCATGCTGCTTTTCTCACAGGTAGCTCCTGGCTTCTGAGGACTCGCACTATGCATTGACTGTTAACCAGGCCTCAGGGCAAGGACTCCCCTTGGGGACTGACTGCAGTTTATTTGCTCAGGATATGTAGCTGCTTTTGCCTCAGGCGCTGAATAGAGCCACCTTGGTCTTGAACTCCCAGGTCTTTGGCTTCTGAGAAGTGAAGTTGCCTAAGGGGAGCTATACTTCAGCAGAGCTTTTATTCAGGGCGCTTTGGCTTATCCAGGGTAATATCTGTCATGTGCCTTGGAAAATGCTCGGCACATGGCACTTATCTATTATCTCTGTCATATGTGAGAACCAGAGGGTATAAGCTTACGTGAAAGCTACTTCAGACTTTTTTTCCAAAGCCTTTCAGTCTTGGGGTCTGGAGCTGAAAATGGACAAGAGAAAGTGAAATATTTGGCAATAGAGCCCTAAAGTCAAGTGGCACCTGAAATGGAGTTTATGTATAGCCCATCAAAGCATTGCCTCTTCAACATCTGCACATAGAAGAACACACACTTGTGTATTCGTGCAGAGGGTTTGAGACAACTGCTGTCTAAAATACACTGGGAAGAGAGCAGGTGAAATGAAAATGAGAGTGCACATCACTTGTGTATTCGTGCAGAGGGTTTGAGACAGGTGACAACTGCTGTCTAAAATACACTGGGAAGAGAGCAGGTGAAATGAAAATGAGAGTGCACATTATAAAAAATAGCTGTAAATAGTTTGCTGAATTACTTCAGGGGGATCAGAAGAAGGATTCACACCATCAAAATAGTTTCGGCATAGGTTATTCTTGTAGCAAAAGGGATAGAAACTGAATTCTTATTTGGAGCTGTTTGCTGAGTTTATGGAAGGAACTTTTTCAGATGGCTGGCTATAGGAGCAAAGACCAGTTTGCTAAGGAGACCCTCTTCAGTCCTTTGTTCTTGCACAAGAATGTTTGATCAACCATATTACAGATATACTTATGCTGTGTAAGTTAATGGCTAGGTACAAACACAGATGCTATTGACATTGCACATGTGTACGTGTGGAGAGCAGGACAAAAACGCGTGGATGCGTTTGGAAGTGTTACACCAAATTTGTGCAAACTCATTAAGTTGCTATGTGCTATTTGGTGTTATCATGAAAATGTGCTTTGCTTCCATTATTGAAGCCATTTTTAAACGTAGATTTGATAAGGATCAAAGATGATAATTAGCAAGTGTTCATTTACTGCTATATGCATATGTATTAAAATTACGAAATCTATTGATAATCTTTCCTCTTTTATCAGATAAACAGCAGTTTTCTGTCAGTAAGTGATTACTTACAGAAGTAATCACTTCCATTAATGCAGCCCAAGGTTGGGGGAATAATGTTTTTTCAGCAGGTGTCAGGAATGATGGAATACTTCTTTTTTAAGTTTGACATTACCATTTCAAAGGTAGTGAGTGCTATTGCTGCTGAGACTACCTCTGTTTCTATCCTACCTCCTTTCCCTTGCTAAGTACTACCTGGATTTTGTCTTTTATAAGCCAGAGGTGTGTGTATATTTACTTTCCCACCAGTGACACGTCTGAGATTTATTATCATTTCTGTAATAATAAAGACTGCTATTAAATGGTGTGAAAACCCAATCAGAAATCAGGAAATCCAGAAAGAGGAATTCATAAATACCTTTTAAAATTTAATACAGTCATAGAATGCTTTGGGTTGGAGGAGACTTTCAAAGGTCATCTAGTCCAGCCCCCCCTGCAGTGAGCAGAGACCCATCCAACCTTGAGTCTTTCCAGGGTTGAGGCATCTACCACCACTCTGGGCAACCTGTGCCAGTGTTTCACCATCCTCAGTGTAAAACACTTATTATCTGGTCTGAATCTCCCCCTCTTTCAGTTTAAAACCATCATCTCTTGTCCTGTCACAACAGGCCTTGCTGAAAAGACTGTCCCCATCTTTCTTATAGGCCCTCTTTAAGTACTGAAAGGCTGCAATAAGGTCTCCCCAGAGCCTTCTCTTCTCCAGCTCCAACTCTCTCAGCATTTCTTCTCAGGGGAGATGCTCCAGCTCAATTTTGTGTCCCTTCTCTGGAGACCCACTCCAACAGATTCCTGTCCTTCTTGTGCCGAGGTCTCCAGAGCTGCACACAGTAGTCCAGGTGAGGTCCCACCAGAGCAGAGTAGAGGGGCAGAATTACCTCCCTCGACCTGCTGGATGCACTTCTTTTGATGCAGCCCAGAATGTGTTCGTTTTCTGGGCTGTGAGCACACATTTTCAGCTCATGTCCAGACTTTCATCCTCCAGTACCCCCAAGTCCTTCTCCTCTGGGCTGCTCTGAATCACATCATCCCCCAGCCTGTACTGATATCAAGGACTGACCCAAGCCTAGTGCAGGGCATTGCACTTGTCCTTGTGGAACCTCATGAGGTCAGCCCACTCCTCCAGCTTGTTCAGGTCCCTCTGGATGGCATTCTGTCCCTCTGGCATGTCAACTGCACCACTCAGCTTGGTGTCATCTGCAAACCTGCTGAGGATGCACTTGATCACACTGTCTATGTCACTGATGAAGATATGGTCCCAGTACAGACCCCTGGGGGACACCCTTTGTCACTGATCTCCATCTGGACATTTAGCCACTGACCACTACCCTCTGGATACAACCGTCCAACCAATTCATTACCCACCACAGTCCTCCCATCAAACCCATATCTCTCCAATTGGGAGAGAAGGATGTTGTGGGGCGCCATGTCAAAGGCTTTACAGAAACTCAGACAGATGACACCCATGGCTCTTCCCTTGTGCGCTGATGTATCATTTCATCATGGAAGACCACGAGGTTGGTCAGGCAGGACTTGCCCTTGGTGAAGCCATGCTGGCTGTCTTGCATCACTTCCCTATCCCCCATGTGCTTTAGTGAAGCTTCTGGGAGGATCTGTTCTGTGATCTTGCCAGGCACAGAGGTGAGGCTGACAGGACGGTAGTTCCTGGGGTCCTCCTTTCTACCCTTTAAAAAAATTGGTGCAATGTTTCCCCTTTTCCAGTTACCAGGGACTTCACCTGACGGCCAGGACTTTCCAGATGTCCTGAAGAGTGGCTTTTTCACTGCAC
>NW_010395712.1:17676-38116 GCF_000710305.1 Buceros rhinoceros silvestris | reverse complement strand
CACCCTCTTCCAGTCACCGGGGACTTCGCCTGACTGCCAGGACTTTTCAAATCTCGTGGAGAATGACTTGGCAACTGCATCAGCCAATTCCCTCAGGACTCTGGGATGCATCTCATCAGGTCCCATAGACTTCTGTGTGTTCAAGGTTCCTTGGGTAGTCTCAAATGTGATCTTCTTTTACAGTGGGAGTGTCCTTGACTTTCTTGTCCCCATCTTGTGGTCCATCAACTCAGGTGGCGTGGGAAGAGAGGTTATCAGAGAAGACTGAGTCAAAAATGTTGTTGAGTACCTCAGCCTTCTCCTCAGTAATTACTCAGTAATGGGTAACAGTCCGAGAGCTGTACTAAGTTAAGAAGTTTCCTAGTGATGTCCTTAATCCAGGCCCCAGGGAGGCAGCTGACTTTCCTATGAGGAGGGTCTGCCCAGCATGTTGAACCCTCTGTTCCCCTCAGGATTTGCCTACAGCTAAAACCCATCTTTTCTTCCTTGTGGAGGAGGTTTCATTATATTTGTCTGTCTCTGATCGTGCTATGTGTATATCACTGGATGTTTTCCTATGTGTACACGTGTAATACGTATGTCCAGTGCAAGTCAGTCATTCCCAGGTGTGCTTCCAACCTGACATGCTGAACTTATAACCCGCTCTCTACTTGAAGTCACTTTCTGAATGAGCAACACAAACTTCTTTGATGATCCATCTATGTATTAAAGATACATCTGTCCTGATTCAATTTCCCAGTATGAAATTTCAATTTTGATATTTATTCTGTCAGCTGGTTTACAAGTGCATTACTCACCCTTTCTTAGGAAAAAGTCTTATAAACGCTATTTGCATTCTTATTTTTCGTTCATTTTATTTATTCACTTGGTATTTTTTAATAAAAATCTGAAATCATGTTAACTGAACAATTACCTTATCCAGTTCACACAAGAGTCTCAGTAAGAACTGCTACAATTAAACAAAATACTTTAAGGTATATATGTATTAGAATGAGATACGGGTCTTAACTAAAGTTTTTGCGTAGGTTACACACATAGTGATGAAATGTGAAATACTGTTTGATAACATCCAGTTTGCCCTGATCTGTGAAACATAATTGTTGAAAAATAAGATCAGATGCATTACAATATTCTAATATAAAAAAAAGGGTTTGTCTGTGTGCCTGTCATCTTTCAGAATTACATTACTGGAAGTTAAGTGCTAACAAACTTCCTGGCTTTAAAATATTGGATTTGTTGAATAACAAGATCCTGCTAAGAGCAACGCTTCTGATATTATTTTGGAGAAACGTGTAATTTCACTGTTATAAGAAAGCTTTGAGAGAGAACAAAATGCTCTCAGTCTCTCTATATGATCAAATTTGCTTTATTATCCCTGAGGGACAGATTTGGAAATGAAAATACAAAGAATCAAAACAGCTTTCCTCAAGCCTCATAGTGAAAGAATGGTTGTTACTGAGGATAAAAGAATGATTTGCTCACTGGGTTGTCCGATTCACACGATGTTCATATAATCTAGTGAAGTGCATTCATTAAAATGTGTATTTTAGATAAGAAGAATATGGGAACATTGTTATGAAAGCAATTAATTTCTTTCTCTAAAGCTGCACCTGTCCCTTCCTTTGACGTTTCCATCGCCAATTGTTCTTCTGTTTGGTGTGGAAGTAGGGTTTTTTTTTTATTATGGTTGGCTTCATGTGTCCCACTCTCTAAAATCTAATGCTATATTTCAGTAGCAATTTTTTTTTAGCAATGAAAATAATAAAGAAAAAAATAACTGGTTAAAACTGCTGCTGCTTCAGGAGAATTTAAAATTGAGGGAGGAGAAAGGAATAGTACAGATCCTTTTTACAGAATTGTGAATCACAATGTTTTTTTTCCCTCAGTATTCCTTTCATATACAGGCTATCTGAGCTGTCCATAGTGTGGGAAGAGCAGTGGAGTAACTAAATTTAAAGAAATAGCTTTTCAGCAGCCTTTTTGTTTGGATTCGTTAAACAAGAATAGACATGAATATGTCTAATTTCTGAATTTTTGCTGTCGACAACCTTTGTTAGACAGCTTACAAGTATGAACATAATGCAGCTCTGTGACATGGAGGCTCTAAAATTTACATCAAACCCCACTTTCCTGAACCATAACAAGTCTGAAATCCATAGCTTAGCAACATGTGCCTCTGCAGTTACCATTAAATACAAACAACTTGTCTGTTGAATTAAAATGAAAAAAAACCCCATAATGTTTAACTTTGATATTACTTCAGCAAAACGTTCAATTTTATGACACAAGATATCTAGGCAGTTGATCACAACCATGGCGATTCGGTCAGCTCCAGAAAGATGTTGATGTGTTGCTTGCTTAGAGGACAAAGAAGACAGGAAACTATTAAACCAGCACCATACGTCTACCTGGCTCTATGTATGAGACTGAGACATACCGGGCTACAAGGAGGGAGGCAAGTCTAATTCACTGTGTTGTCTGATAAGGCAAAAGTAGGATCATGCTCTGCCATAAGGAAATTTACCTTTGTTATGGTTTTTTTTTAATTGGGAGGCCTGTTCACATTGCTTACTCCGAGGTCTGCGACATTGTCACAGTCATGTTCCTTCTCCAAGTGGACACTGCTGATGGGTGGATTGTGTGGGGTCATGAAAGGACAGAGGCCTCAGTGCCGTGTTGATCAATGTGTGAGATGTCACCTTCACACCCAGCTTCGTGTATCAGAAATTATCTGTGTGAGTGTTGCTCCCAGTATATGAAATCATTCTAGCTTGGCTACTTTTGTCCATTATTAGCACCTCAACAAGTACCAGTGTTGAAATATGAATGGGAAATCTCAGAAAAGCCTTACTGTAGATGGACTCTCTTGTGAAAGGAGACAGAAATAAGCCACTGTGCAAAAATCAGCGAAGCTCTGCTGCAAGCTTTCAGATAGTTGTCATTACAGTATGGCTGTCACACTTTGGTCTTGTAGTGCAGACAGGACTGTAAATTGTGTCTTCACCTTGACCCTGAATTATGTGATAGCCTTTGGTTTTGGTTGGGCTGTAACATGATTTGGGAAGGTGGCTTAACATCATCTACACTGCAGAATAAACTGTGTTCCTAGCAGGGCTGAGCAATTATCTCGTGAGCACGTTCTCCCCCACCAGTGTAGTCTTTTTTTAATCTTTTAATGAATCAGCACTTGCTACCAATCACATTGCTTTCATTAATCTAATGATTTTTTAGAAATTTGAAGTGCTCAGTAAGCATTAATAGGTTCTCTCACTACTCTTCTGAAGTAGTATGTTCCTGTAATTTCTATTCTAATGGGGTAAATAAAGGCACAGAGGGGTTAATTGCCTTTCAGAAGGTCTCTGGCAAAGCCAGCTGTAGAACTGCCAATTGCTTTAGCTATTAGCAGTTTGTTAACATGTCTGAATTCAAGGTGGACTAATGGAGGGGAAAACTAGTGGAACAGGCAAGAAATTATACAAAATATGTTATTTCAGGACCCTTGATTATGGGTTTTCAGCCAAAGCAGGGGGAAGTTGTTTCATGTTGGTATTTGTGAACAAGAACAGTGATATAAATAGAAACCCATGTTCAGAGAAATGTCTTCACACAAGCTGTTGCAACAAGGATGAAAAGTGCTAAAAGATAAATGCAGTGCCGAAGCATGTAGTAGATGAGTTGTGAGATAGTCTACGTATCTTTACAATCACCAAACTAAAAAAAACCATTAAAAATCATCAGTCAAGGCAAAATCTGATGGACAGAAGCATGTAGTAGATGAGTTGTGAGATAGTCTACGTATCTTTACAATCACCAAACTAAAAAAAACCCATTAAAAATCATCAGTCAAGGCAAAATCTGATGGACAGAAAATAAGCGCAATATCCAGCATGCAAAGACCCAGATACAGCAGTGTGACATAGAGCATGGTTAAAATCCATTCAGTGCTTCATAACAGGATGCTGGGAATGCTGGAAGCTCACTGTACAGAAGAGTCCAAAAGGACAAGTGCGAAGAAACATGGAGATAAGGAATGAATGAGTTTCATCGGTTAACATTTAGGTTAAGATAAAAAGGGCATTGGGAAAGAAAGTCTTAACTTAACTTGGTATCGCCTATGAGACTTGAGACTGGTTGTTAAAAAGAATATCTTTCTATGATACTACCCTTGTTACTGGAGGTGCTAAAGATATGCTGGAAACCACGCAAGTAAGGCAGCAGGACTTCTCTTAAGCAACCGCCTGTTAGATGGAAACAGCAAAGTTGTTTTTTCCTTGAAAGAGCTGGAGATCAACAGCTTAGAATGGGGTCAAGATGAAAATAACCGCCAAAAAAACTGCTGTGAATATGTTCTTCTGTAGCAGAATGACATATTGTTGTGTTGTGTCCAGAAGGGAAATCTCTTTGCTTTGAGTCTGTTTTTATCTTGAAATGGCAATACTGCAACTGCTGTATCCAATTAGAGGCTTCAGTGGAAGGAAAGTGTATCAATCCACCTTGATTTATTTCTTCTTTCTGCCAACATTTTAATAGAGAAGTACATTTTCTTTTTTTTTTCCAAGCAAAATACATATGAAGAGCAGTAATAAAGTCTTGAGTTCCCAGGAGATTGCTATGAGACTGGATAGTGTGTCTGTGTCAATCCAGGTGTCCTAGAATTAGTGCTGGTTAGCAAACCCTCAGTAAGGCTGCTACTGATCTTCTCAAAGCAGAAGGATGATGGGCATTTGACTACCTCACAATGCTGGCATCTGTAACTGAAAAGGTATAGAAATATAAAACAGCAGGGGTTTTCCAGGGTGTTGAAAAGGAGTGGGGAGAGTGGGAGGCGGAGGAACTGCTGTAAATTTTCTCCAGGCACAGAGGCCAAAAATGTTTTGAATTCTTCCCTTTTAAACTTGCTCAGCTAAGTCAATGGCAAGAACCAGAGGGGCTTTCAGGAAGGCTCTCTGTGGGTGTAGAAAATGAAAACGCGGTAAGGCCACAGTCTTCAAATTCATACAACGAGTGAGTCCAATAATGGGGTCTGAAGTTGCGATATTAATTTCTCTCTTTTACAGGAAAACCATGGTGCCTCTTACACTGCTGGGTGTCATATGATGCTGTCACATACCTTTCCCATTTGTGGCGGTTTTGAATCCAGGGCTGTCACTGGTATGCCATGTGAACTTCAAACAGTCACTGCCTCTTTCTGTGCCTGTACCCCTTACCAGCCTTTGTTACTTGTTTACTTGGATTCTGATTGTGTAGCACTCATACAGTCCAGAAATAAATGCTCTGATTGCAGCTAAGATTAATAGAAACACAAGTCTTTGGGGGATTGAGGTACGTGGGGACAACTGCTTAAACAGGTGGTACACCTGTAACACCACAGGCAGTATCATCCAAAACTGCGATGATTGAGGGCTGGGCCCCTCAAGGCCGTTTAACAATTTACAATAGCAATCGAGTCCTGCAGTTATCATTTTATGGGCACTGAACACTCATCAGTGAGCAAAACACAACCCCTACAGCAAAGCAAGTTGCTGTTGGGAGTTTCATGTGACGGTAAAGTGAATAGCTGAGTATTCTGTCCAAAGTCTCTAGGTAATTGAAAGCTAGAGAGCTCAATGTGTTTGTGCGTTTGTTTTGGTTTTTGTTTTCAATTTTCCGTCCATCTCCAGAGGCAGTGGTATTTTCTTGCAAGAGCATCTTAGAAACTACGCCTCTTCCACTGCTGACTTGTTTAGGGCCACAGAGGTGTTTCAATGCTGAGGCTGACCCCTTTTGTTTTCAACATCTTTTCCGCACAGCCTCTGAAATACACAAGTTTCGGGCTTCTTTCCCCTCAACTCAGCAGAAAATGTGAGCACTGCTGATCTCAGTGACAGAGCAACGGGTGACAAACTGCCTTGTCATTTCAATCAAAGCCACCCACACTTGTCATTAGATTTATCCAGGGTTAAACCATTTATTACGCACCAGCCTGGGCTGCCCGGGGTAACTGTTTTTCTTAATCTCGTCATAACTGTTGTAGGTTGGAGGCAAGAATGAAAGCACCTGCTGGCTGAAGTGACGGCTTTATTCTAGTTGCTGGGGACTCAGCTGAAAGAAAAAACAAATGGGGACACGAATTACTGAATATGCAGTTCAGAAGGATAACACATTTTGTAGAGTTAAGGGTTTGTTTAAAGAATTTATACAGCAGTTCTTATCTCCTCCTACTTCCTACATACTCTACTTTTTGCACGTGTTTTTCTGTTCCTCTTGTTTGCTTCTCCCACATGAAACTGCTTTTTAGGGTTCTTTTGTTAAGAGACTTTGCTGTTGTAATTGGAATACATTCAACAAAACTTGTTACCAATTCTTGTGCCAGTTTCTGTTTAAAAATGCAATTATATAAGAAAAGGTGATGTAGACCCAGCTAGTATAGTATAAGCCATTTCACATTTTATTTTTAATTTTGTTTTGTTGTGTTTCAGGTGTTAACTGTTGCTGGATTATAAACTTGTTTTTCTTCATCTTGCCTCCGTAGTATTAGGGTAATACAGTTCAGTGCCTTATATCCTGGGAGTGGGAATCTTGTTTTGGTTCTGATACTGACTCGCTTCACCTCCCTCTTACCCTGCAGCTAAGTGGAAATAAAGAATTTTAAATTATTATTTATTTCTTTATTAAGCACTATGCTATTTGCAGTAAAAAGCCCAGCTATACTCCTGGGAGACAGCTACTCCCTGAGTAGCTAAAGGAGAAAAGGATAATTAGATTCCACACTCCCCCGCTCCCCGCGCCCCCCAGCTACTGGAAAGAAAATGGCTGCATTTGAATTATTTTGAATAAATACTCTAATTAGACTTTTTGATCTGATAAAATTTACTACAGGTGCATTAGACCTTTGATTAAATTTCCATAGTATGTCCAAGTGCTAGGTATAGTGCAAATGTATTTTTTTATAACGTAAAGCACCTAAATTCTGACAGTACTGTCAAATATTTGTTGCTACTGGATAACTTCTGATGACTCAAACATCCTAAACAATTTCAGTTATCCAGGCTTTAAAACAAAATAACCTATTACAGGGTGTTTTCATATTTACTCCTAGTTTGGCCAACCCTGTATAGATAAAAGCAGCATTTAAGGTAATAAATATAAATAATTATGTATTACAGCATCTTTATGTATTGTACATGTATTTTATAATATCTTTTTTATATACTATTGATATATAAACTATCTCAATATGCTGCATGCTAAAAACAAGTGTGTTCTAATATTGTTGAATCTTCCCAAGAGAATATAGCATGCATCTCAAAGTTGTGCTCTGGGGCAAGTCTTTATGATTATGACCGTTAAAATAAGAGCTTCTTTTCATACAGAAAAGCAACATTAGTCACCTGACATGCATCTTTTCCTTGGTGCTCTGAACAACAGGACTCTGTGAAGTTTCTCTCTGCGTGTAGAAATACAGCAAGTTGACTGGGATAGTTTTTAGGAACTTTGTAAAATTTTTCTGTACAGGTACCGGGTTTGTTCATATCCTAGTATGGTGTGGCAGATGCAGGCAGGGAGGTTTTAGAGATGATTATTTCAGATGAGCTGTCACACACCTGTGTGTTACTCCGCATGGTTACATCTCTGGCACGTCGGACCTGCCTCCTCCCCATGCAGTGTGCAAATGCTTTGGGGCCTCCAGGGAAAGGACAAAACGGAGGCTGTGGGATAGTGCTTCTGTGCAGATGTCCTGCAAGAAAACGGGAAAAGGGTACCTGGAGGGACTAAGGAGAGCTAGGCACCAAGAGAAATCGTTACATCCCCTCTTTTTTACCAGGAGAGAGCTTATAAGGCCTGATAGAGAAGAAGCAAAGGAGAGCGGAATGACTCCAAATGATTTATAGTATGCTTGTCAAGAAAAGGGAAGCAGAAGCCACCCCATGTGAAGGGAGACCGGATGGTTCTGAGATACAATGGGTGTCTTCAGACACTCATGAAATTGTTTATAAAGTAGAGGCAGGTGAATCTTTTGGCCGGATACTGTGAAGGGCTTGGACCTAGACCTTCCATTGGGATGAATAAGAACAGTGAGAGCTCAGTGGTTATGCTGAATCAGGCCTTCTGTTGTTACACAGGATTATGTGGTTACCAATGCCCCGTTTTGGGTGTTATTGTAATTTATTACCGGATAATTTAAAATCGGAGAGTCTTTCTGTAAGGTGTACGTGGAGTAGGGAGAAAGAGGAAGGCGAAAAGAAGAAGAGGAGAGAACAAGGCACATATTCTGTAAAAGGTTATACTACTTTCAGAGACAGCCAAGATGGGAACAAAAGGGAAAGAATCAGAGATTAAGCCACAAAGCATAAGATTAAGGGGAGAACTAGATACGACGGTCCAGTAGCTTACCTTTATATCATCCTCTTCATGTTAGAAATGATCCTGGGAAGCCAAGCTGTGATTCAAAGACAAGGTGCAATTCAAACACTGCTTTGATTGTGACCTCTAAGGCAAAGGTGGAAATGCCCTTCTTAAAGATTGCTTACATAGATGAGGATGAGCACAGAATCCCAGAGAGAACTCTGGAGTCATCTCATAAGGATTGTGGTGGTTGAATCTCACACAGCATGAAGCTATCTATGATAGCAGTACCTCCCTTGCAGGTAAGTGTGCAGGTTTGGATATGTTTATTGTATGTATGTTGTCCATCTCAACTGTTTGCACCAGGGGTTTTTTTTCCTCCCTTTTGCACTTCTGTCCTCAGATATTTCTGTTACTTATGCATTGGTTGTCCATAAATAATCCTTGCTATTCCTTCACTGACTCCAAAAATTGGGATTGAACCACTACAGGGTCAGTTCTATGTATGACCCAAGAATAGCGAATGTGCTGCTAACACTTCAGGAACGGGAAGAGCAGTGGTCAATTGCAAATCTGTTCACCTTGTTCTTCGGTGTGCTGAAATGCTTCAGGATAAATTCAGTGGGAAAGACACGAGAGAGGAACATGGAAAGTAGGTTAAATGCAACTTTATAAAAGACTGATTATGAGGGCAGTTAAACTGATTGCTTGGTAAAGAATGATTACTTAAGATAGGAATGGATGGTGGATTTATCTGGATATTTTTCCATGATACTACATAGGACAGAGAGGAGGGAGTTTGGTATAGATATTGTAAAGGGCACAGTGAAGTGGCTCACAAGAAAGCGTCAGAAGGACGTGCTGCAGGAGGACATTTGGGTTTGAAGAGATGATTAGTGAGAATCTTTAAGAACTGATCTGGATATTACTATTTAATGTCAAATTTAATAACAGTGGCTTAAAAAGTACGAATGTGTGAATCAAATTTACTGATGACACAAGATAGGAACATGTCTTCCACACAGAAGCAGATTGTAGTGTCAAACAGGATTTCATGGTCTGGCAGTAGTACAGAGGGTAAACATGCCATAAGAATGTATAACAAATTTCTGTTCTACACTAGTTGGGCACATGGTGGAGGAGAAGGATTAATATGTTGATTGTGTGCCGTATTATCAAAACTAGCAGTGAGAGAAGCCTTGTAAAAAGAGGGTATATTAAAAGCTATATGTACCATAAACTGCAATAATATTTATATCACTGCATAAAACATGGTAAGACCAAATTTTGTGTTTTGCTTTGATAACACGAATACAAAAAAAAAAAATTCAAGTGGAACAGGTATGGGCAATAGCTACTAGGAGGATCAGGGAAATGGAGAACCTGTTGTGTAGAGATAGATCAATGGCTCTTGGCTTGCTTGGCCCCCATGAGAAGGTTGCTACCCTTTCTGCAACAAGTGCTTTCATAAATGTAGAAGAGAGAAGTTAAAGTGTGATTCCTTCTCTCTGATGGCATTGCTAATTTAAAAGCTTTCTGCTTCTGTTCCAACCCCATGCCATGCCCTTGCCTGCAGACAGCAGAGCTTCCTGTGAGAGCCTGGAGAACTAAGGCCATGCAGCAGATGAAGGGCAAGGCTGGAAATGGACAGCTCAGGGCCAAAGGGAACAGGGGTAGCTGCTTCTTGAGATGGCATTGCCACACAGATACAGGGAAATTCTACTTTTAAATTAAGATTAAAAAAAAAATAAAGTCATGTTGGAACAAGACTAATTAGTGTGAAGTTAATGTTTAATTAATTGAAAATGGAAATTGGGAGACCTTTTTTGTTCCCTCAGAGCAACTCATATTCTTAGTCTGCTGAGAGCATGGGAATTAAACTCTGTATGTGTGCCCATAGCAGTCTTAAAACGGAACAAGAACTGTGTTCGTGCACATCTGGGATGGGATGGTGGGAAGGGGTTCTTGAGTTCTATATATAATATAATGAGTCCCATTTTTCTTTGTTTTAAAAATCCCAGGGCAGGGCCACCCATCTCACTGCAAATCATGCCTTTAGAAGTAACAAAACAGCAGTAAACTGATTACCTCATGGGTTCCCTTCCCTCCTGTTGGAAGTATGAGGAAGAATTAGATGAAAATTGCTATTTGAAGTCTGGAGGAAGTTTGTACAAAGTTTAATGACGCTTGAGTTCATGAACTGCTGTGTGAAGTCATGTTTTTTTAAAACTTGATTTGAATTGAATCTTAAGTATTGCAGCACCTTGCATCTTTAGCTACATTCTGCTCAGTGGCAAGACATTCCGATAGGCTTAATTCGGGTATGTCAGAAGTCTCGTGATTTCTGCTGCTTCAATGTGTCACCTCCTGCCTTCGTAAACAAGGGAGATGACTGTTTACTTTTTAAAACAAAAACAGGGAAGTGAATTATAGTGTTTCCCCCTCTTCAAGCCTACTACTAGTTTAGCCTGGATTTCTGTGCCCTGCTCAGTGTTACCCCTAGAGATTCTGATTGGGCACGTCAAAGGTCGATTTACTTTTAATGTATTTTAATGTGTATTAAAAGAAACTTATTAATGGTATCAAATAGGAAACATTCAAGTATCTTTAATACAGCATCACTGGATTCTCTTCCTTGAGTGTGCTGCTAAATTCAGAGGGAGCAGGCTGAGAGACTTAGTCAAAACCAGCATGTGTGATTTTTTCTTCCCTTTTTTTCTTTTTTTTTTAATTTATTTATTTCTTTTCAGTGCTGAAGGTATAATAAGTTTGCATGAAAACCTAGCTCTTGGAAGGAAGGTGGTGAAAAATAGTAGCTTGGCTTTGCATCAGAGTGCCTGAGGTTGACATTAATCTCTGCTTCACTATCTGCATAACTAAAATCAGTCCTGCAAAAAATATCTACCCCATTCGGTTTGATACAGGATTATCAATGTGTCATATTTTTGTCAAATACTCTATGCTTTTGTTTTTGTTTACTTTTGAGTGAAATCTAATTATTTATATTATCCTGACTTGTTTTTC
This sequence comes from Buceros rhinoceros silvestris, assembly GCF_000710305.1. Lineage (NCBI taxonomy): Eukaryota > Metazoa > Chordata > Aves > Bucerotiformes > Bucerotidae > Buceros > Buceros rhinoceros. The sequence continues at coordinate 26,767 of NW_010395712.1, read as the reverse complement.
TAAAGCTTGTAGGGTTGGCAGTTCAGTGGCTCTGCTGTTTCCATCACAACTTACCTAAATTTGCTTGTACCTTGTCAGTAGTCATATGTCTGACTGCCTCTTAGCAAGTGCATAAGTGTTGCTGTGTATGTAGCTTTAGGAGTTGCTGAATGCTCACTAATGGTCACCTGCACTGTCTCTTCTCAACCTCATTGCACCCTGTGGTTTTTCATTTGAAATGTGAAGACATGCTGATTAGCTGGAAAGCCCTTCTGCAGCGGGAAGGGGTGTACAGGCAAAAAGGTTGCCCTTAAGACAGGTGGACGAAAGTGGTGATGACAAGAGCTGTTCAATAAACATCTTTGAGTGTTGGAGCATCACCAGATTGTGCCTCTGGGGCACAGCCTGGGCAGTGAAACATACGTAGCTGCACCGTGGGCACTGAAAACGAGCAGAAGAAAAACCCACGTAGAGTCAGAAAGATGATGACTTCTGTGAACTCGTCTATTTCCGCGTGTGAGGCTGACTCCCGTGGGGGTCTGCTGTTGCCTTTTATCGTAAATGGTAGCATGCAGCTGAACTGGTGCTTGCCAGGCAGACCTAAGCCACAGAAAACTCTGTTTTGACTTTTCAGTGAACCAGTCAGGTCAAGGCTACAGTCTCTGTCACTTGTCTTTTTGATTAACGGCTAGCGTTATGGTTCTGTGCAATAGAGATGGAGGTGATACATACCCCAGAGAAGAGCCTTGTTGACTAAACCAGTTAAGTTTTTAAATAAAAGTTATTTCCTTGCCATTCAGTCATTGAATTTTCTCCATCTGAAACTGCAGCGACTAAATTTAGAATGCAAGCTGTTACAGTTTCTTGTATAATTGTAGTGAATTAAAGTGATGAATGCTGGTCTTTTAATACCAGTATAGCAAAGAGATATTATTGAATCACACCGGAAAAAAGAGATCCCAAAATAGTGAGACATAGAGCTCTTTACCAGAGATAACTGGAAATCTTTTATCTGTTTCAATTTTTTTCCAGAAGTGTTTTCTTGTAATAGCCAGAAAATTCTTTGTTTTAGAAAAGACGTATTGTCTGATAATTACAAAAAAATTTGTGAGAATTCCAAATGAAATATAACATGACAATGTACATGATTTTATTTCTACTTCTGATATGTCAGGACACCAAACCAATAACAACAAAAATATTTTTTCAGAACAAAAATGCTTTTAAGTTGTAATCTCCTACAAACAGATTTTTTTTAATAACTCTATGGATACAAGTTAACATGAAATATTAAAACCGGTTTTTTGCCGCTCTATATAGTGCTGTAAGGTCTTGTTTCTTTAAAATAAAAAGAACTGCGGTGTTAGCAATGAAAACATCTTTATTTATAGCACATTGGTAAACGTAGCTCAAACTTTTTAGCATGCAAACTCAGCTAACAGTCTGGGTCACAAGAAGGCATGAATTTCCATCACTAGAGTAACTTAGAGCACACATACCATTTTCTTCAAAGTGCACTGGGACAAAATAATTCAGCTTTTCAGCTTTTTTGAGTTATCAGGTTCATCTGAAGGTTGAGAAGGATGTTGAAGCAGGCAGTTAACTTACCAGTTTAAGTTAGAGCTTTGGTTGCTGCTTCGAGGAGGACATAATCTGGGCCCTGGGCAGCTACTTCTCTTTTAGCGTAAATGAACACGTCAAATATGAAATTTAACACACTCTTATTTCTGCAAAGAAAAACATTCTCATGGTGATGTGGTATAAATACCAAGTGCAACATAATATGTGCTCACAGCTGAAGACTTTAGGATCAAAAGAAAGTGGAGTAATAATGTGTATTTTTAAAAACAAAATTTATTATTTTAAAGTCCTTTGTGTCTATTCTCTCATTAACAAGTCAGTTCTTTTTACTACACGTTAACAGGCTGTGTTTTAGGTACTTTATCTTCTTGTTTGCTGGTGCCCAGTAACTAACTTTTCATGTCTGAGGCAGTTTTAGGCTAGCATAGCACAGTATTTTGAAGGAGAAATGTGACATGCTCTCTCACAGAGACTCTGGTTTCAGCTTATTGGTTAAGCTCTTAGCTTCTGTGGCTCTGGTGACTGGGCTTTAACAAGTACCCAGAAGTCTGGAATATTATAAATAAACTCTCACAAAAGGAAGCAAACAGCTGATTTTATAGCTCTTTTCTTCATGAAGTTGAGATATTAAACACAGCTCTCTGTAAAGCGCCACACAAACTCTTTGGTTGTGTAAGATACCATATGCTGAGTTTGTTTATTAACCTGGGCGGAGCGGGGGGGGTGGAGTTTAGCCTCTGAAGAATTTATTCCTGACCTGTCATTAATTTCGCACCTGTCTCAAAAGGGTGGTAATTTTTTTTCAAACCTTTGCTGCCAGTGTTCAAGTGATTGCCTGTATCTTTAGGGTTTTTTACTTCAGAAAACCTCATATACTTTTTTTTAACTTTTCAATGACAGAAAAACTTGAAAATGTGGATGGCAAAGATTCTGATTGGAAAGAAAACAGAGAACGCTTCTCTCTGTGTTCAGATCTTGGGGTGGGAGGTATGAATGTAGTTCGTAGCATTTTTGATTGCCTATGATAACACATGTCCCAGATAATGAATTGTTGAAATACATAACAGTGAATCAGGCAGGGCTAGCACACAAGTGCGTGTTGTTTTAAGCATTAGCATTGTCCCTGATGTGGTCTAGCTGGCACTCCAGGAGTGCTGACAAAGCCTAGGCAGTATGCAAGAAAACATCACAATCTTACCCAGAAAATTACAGATTTGGGCCAGGAAGAACATCCTAGACTCTCTTCACAAGCTGCATCCTTACCATATGCCCTGGGTGTTAGCTATCTACTGGCTATACTGGCACATTCAGCGATTCTTCCTGAGCGGGGAGCAGGGCTTGCCCACTGATCGGGGTGCTAACTACTAGCAAGAACAGAACAGAAAATGCTGAACAGATGAAATGCTTTAATTTTCCACTGTTTTGTCTGCATTGCTTAGGTCTCTTCTTTTAAATATAGGAGTCAAATTATACATGAATCTGTAGTTCCTCTCCACTCAAGTGGAAAATATGTTATTGCTTTTTTATGAATCCATTTAAAGCTGCTTACTCTTCTTTTCCATAGCTGCTTTTTGACTCTTTCTGCTACAGTTATCCATCTTCTTACCACCTTTCCCCAAACTCCTCCTACTCCTCTCCTACAAGATGCTGATGTGAAAGGAGGCAAGACCAACAGAGCAGTAAAGCCAGGCCGGTGGATGCTGAAGGTGGTTTTGTGCTAGTGGCAGGCATTGGTCTTCCAGCTCAGCCCAGAGAGTAAGGGACCCTGAAGAAGGAAACCCCTGGGGAGGTGGGAGTCCTGTGCTGAACCCATGTCAAAGGTGGTGCGGCTTCCTCTGCGCTGCGGTCCCTGGCACCCTCCTGTTTGTGAGGGAGGAGGCTCCCCTGCAACCAGTCAAACCAGGGCAGGTGACTCTCTTCATTAGTGAACCTTTTTTTGTCCTTTCACACATGCCTGACCGAAAGTCACTGATGTTAACACAAGTAATTTGTCTGGCTGAGCATCGTCCCTGCCCTGGTCTGTAACCCAGCAAGGAAAAGAGATTAGGAAATGGCTGGGGTGAGTGTAGGTAGATGTGTCTATATACACACAGATAAACCACATACTCCCAATACAGATATCTGTGTGTGTATGTATATATGCACATCATCATCATCATCATCATGGCTTGGCTTTGCAGATGAAGATTTGGGAAGGGCTTTACTCATGCTTACTGCAAGCGCGCTGATGGCTGAAAAGGCCGATGCGGGATAGGCAAGACCGGTTGCAGAAAGCACAGCGGAAGGTCTCCTTGGGTGGTACAGTCGAGGCATGGTTCTTTCTGCACTGTCTTTTCTCCTCGAGACTGATTCTACGTGTGCTCTCAAAGGAGACAGCAGTGTTATGTATGGTGTGTCTCCAAATCTCCCGATTGGAGGCCAGGGTGGACCACTGGTGGTGCTCAATATGGCCTAGGCTGAGGTGTTGTTTCAGGGAGACCTTATATATGCACATACACCCTTGTTATATGGTATTGCATATATGTTTATATGAAAGGGAAAGACAGAGAGAGCACATTGCACCTAAGTGAAAAGAAAATGGCAATGGGTGAACCAAAAAGTTGAGCCACTCATATAAACTGTATAGTATCGCTGGTTTTGTGAAGTCCTACAGCTCTGGAAGATGGCATCAGAGTACAATCTTATTATATCTCTGTATTTCTTTCAGTATCTCTGTCACTGGCTTATCAAAAGTCACCTCAGGAGCAGAATGCTCTGAGGCAACATAAATGCAAAATAATGGGGGAAAAGGCAAAACAAATGCTGTTGAATTGAAGGTATTTTTCAAAAGTTCAGTATAGGTTTCTATTTTGATTATTCCAGTTCCACCATCTGTTTGGAATGAAGCAACTTAATCTTCATGAATAATCAGAAAACTTTCCAATACAAGTATTTTGTGATGCCTTTGCATTTCGGATTGCAGCTAATACCAGAAATTCTAAAATAAGGCAGCTCAGAGAGCGGTGCTGTGTTTTGCAGTTACATAGATTTTGTATTTCCTAAGAGAAAGGCATAGCCTAACCTCATAAGAGCTGAATTTAAACTTCTGGAAGTTTATTCTGACTTCTGAATGACAGAAGCCATGTTTTGTCACTTGCTCGTGGGAGCCAATACAGTATAATCCAGAGACTTTCTTTTCCCTTTGACATAGTAACTTGACTCCTTTTTTTCCCCCTAAATCTATAAAGTCAATTATTCACTTTGAAACTTTCCAGTTGCTCATTATGAATGAGCGGGAGTTGGCAAGAAATACTCAGAAAATTCATGCTACTATTCTGGGTGCCTCTCATAAAAGAGAGGGAGAGAATATTTGTGTCTCAGTGGTTCCTCTGTATGGACGTGAATTAGTTTTTCCCTCTGGCAGTTTCATTTTTCAGTTCCAGAGTCAAAGCCATCTTCTGAAAAGAGATCTGTATTTTGCCTTTTATTAAAACAAAGGAAGAAAACACAACCTCGTAGCCTTGCCTTTCTGTCTTAGCCTACTGGGCAGCATTTGCCCTTGCACTTCCCTGTTGCACCTGGAGTCTGGCTGTGCAACACAAGGTCGTTTAGTGTGGCTTTCCTCAAGCTCCCAGGATGTGCTGAGAGCTGAATTCTTCAGCCTTGCAGCAGAAGTGTGGGGTGCTAGATGTCAAGGCATGTGGTACTCTCTGCTGAGCATGTTTCAAGCATGTCCTATTTCATGGACAAATATAACAACTCCTGCAAAGACAACCCAGTTTTGAAAACAAACAACTCCTTGCCACCACCATCTTGCTTAAAAAAAAAAAAAAAGGCACATTGTGGTATTAGGTTGCGCCACGTACGTGTTGCCTTCAGGGTGTCAAAAAGGCTCTCTTTGGAGCCAGATACTTCAAAGGAACAGCAGTACCTGGGTATGCTGTACCAGGCTGTGTGGGGTGTTGGCACTATGCCTAGCTTTGTTTGTTTGAAAACCTGTGCAGCCTTTCTCCAGGTTCTGACACTTCGCAGAGGTGGGATGTTGATCCCAGAGGTTACTGCTGCTTCTTGCGTCAGTGGGGTGACTTATCTGATCACTCACGGTGTTTCCCAGAGGATCGCTTGCTTGCCTCAGTCTCCTTAAAGTCCCAAGTTTGCAAAAAGGATGCTGGTGACCCAGATTTAAGGAAAATACTATGTTGGTGCTGCCCTGTTTTAGTCAATTTGGGTTTTTTTGTCATTCTCTCCTGTAAAAAGAGAGGCTGAAGGGCCCTGAAATTTCAAAACCCTCTCCTACACTTGCTTTATTTTGAGGTAACGATTTCAAGCTCAGTTACAGCAGCTTTCAACTACTGTGAGCAAGTGCTTTCTCAGACGCACCTGGTGTTGCCTGTCTGTGCTAACAAAAGCCTCAGCTGTATGTTTTCTGGGGCGGCTGTGTAGGGGGGTAGATTCGTATCTGTGTAAGGGAAGCGTAATGTCTTGCTTTGAGGCTTCAAAGAGGCTGGGGTGTGTGTGAGGGAGGGACCATGAGCTCTTTTCTATCACTGCAGCTTGTAAGTGGAGGGGACTTGGTGGGCATGGGTATTGTGGTTGCTGTCAGACAGGCAAGTGTGTCCCCCCATGATTCTCTCAGAGCATGGGAAGAAGTCTGTTTAAAAAAAGGTGTTCAAGCCATTTCATAAGCAGCTTCATAGCTGGGTCTTGGAAATACTGTAAGGGCTGCCAGGAATTCGTTTCCTTGAACAAGGAAGAAAGGTTGAAGAATTGGAATAGAAAAAATAAACATAACTTTACTGATATTAACCCGACCCAAGCAACCAGAGGATGGAGATTTCTAAAAGAAGGACCCAGCCTGTGTTGTGGCAATGGAGCACAGTGCAGCAGGTTGTGTGGTGCTGGAGGTGAGCAGACACAGGGAGCAGGCTCCTGCCTTGTGACCCCGTGTCCTACCTATTGACAGGCACAAGTAAACCAGAAAAATCATGGGCAATCTTCCAGACAAATGGTTCCTGAGGAGTTCCCAAAATGACCTGGCCGGCCTGATGCCGGTGTCACGCAGCATGCTAGGGAGAGCTGCTCTGTGGTAAATGATGGGGGATTTTCTGAGGCTGCACTGGGATGCAGCAGCAAGGTGTCGGAGCAAGAAAACACCTTTGGTTTTTGGAAAGTATGGCATCGAGATCTGATTTGTATGGTCTACACTGAAACACAGATCTGATCCTTTCTGATCAAAGTACAGAGTATCCAGAACATAAAACAACGGTGAAGAAAGGTCACATAGTATTTATAGTGTCATGTAGTATCTACAGAGTCCACAATTATCGTTGTTAATAAAATCCAATAAAAGGACGATTAGTGGTCGTGATGGAAAGCTGTATCATGGAGTCAGAGAGGTGTAAATAATGTGATTTATCTGTCTGCAAAGGACGATAGAGTAGTCATTCTCTACTTAACTATGCCTATAAAGCTTTTATTAAAACCAGCCTGGAGAGTGTCTAACATGCAATGCCCAGGGGAGCAGCAAGCATTAAAGGGTGCCCTTGGTTGATGTCATGGCTCTGTGCTTTCTGTTCCTCTCTGAACTGTTATGATCAGCACCGAGAATGTCATTAGCCTGCAAGTGTTTTTTGTGCTTGGAAGTCCTGCTCTGTCGAACTTTTTACAGTACAGAATAATTTTAAAGAGTAGGAGGAACACTGAACAGTCTGTAGGAACTATAGAAAATGAATTAAGGAAGTCACTTTAATGGTTTTCTGCCCTTTTCCACTGTTAAGATTGTCTGCATGAAATGCAGTTTCTCGGCCTTTTGACAAGTACTCGGTAAGTTTGTGCATCTGTTGTTTGCGTAGGATCATTCTGATTTCAACACATTATGATCACCTCAATGCATGTGCTATAGATTTACATTCCTGTGTAACGTAATAAGATTATAAATTATTCTTTTAAATAAAGTCAGACATGATTTTGCTGAAACTGCTAGGGTTCTTCTCTTTTGATTTAGAATGATGCAATTTTTTTTTAGAATGATGCGATTTGGTTAAAAATGACCAAAAGAGTAATGCCAATTTGTCTCTAATATTGCAAGCAGCATGTTGAACTGTGTTCTTTCACTTTTAAGTAACAAAACTAAAATGTAATTCCTGATGGAAAATAACTGTATTAATTTTGCTTCACCAGTTGCAAAGTGAGTAATTATTGAGAAAAATGGCCATACATTTTTTTCCATGAAAATGCTGGTGTCATCAGCCGCACTAGAATAAGTGGCTGTGGTAATTAGTAGAGTTGGTCAGGGTTTCTGGAAGTCAAAAAGAAACTGCGTGGATGGTAAAATCTAAGCTGCTCATATGCTAGCAGAACTTGATCGTCCGTCTACCCTGAGTCGGCAGAAGAGGAATATGATCCTGATCAGAAGCGAGTCTGTGTGCAAACAGACAAATGTAACCCCTTCTCTAGAACTGCACTGGTCTGCTAGGATAAGTTCAAACAGCAGGGTTTATTTTGTTTTGAAAATATAATTTGCTGATACTTCATAATGAACTGAAAGTACAACTGAGTGTGAAACACGATTTTTAAAAATCTTAATTATTCAGTTATGCTTTGAATGACAGATTGGTTGTGCGTGAATTCTAATCCTGCCTGATATCTTGTATTAGGTTTTTCTGCAGATAGCATCACCAGCTGCAGAATTTAATGTCATCTCTTAAAAGCTGCAGAAATACTAATGTCTGAACAGCCTGTCTAGAGGGTATGTCTATGCCATTGCTAGCTGAGATTTTTAAGTGAAGCAGGATATTCAATGTGATACTTTATTTAGCATTACCTAGGTTATAAATCTCATCATAAAACTGTCATTCATTTACTGCTCCTAAAGAGCGCGTAATAATTTTGTGTAGGATTTGTTAAGTATTTTTTTTTGCTTTATATGGTACCAATATTGTAACAGTTAGTGCTAGAAATGTGATAGGGAAAAGAGAAGAAATACTGCTTCCGAGCTGGTAACCACGTCTTAAAATCATCGGGTTTGGATCACTGATTGTTCGCATGGTAACGAAATACTCAAACGGACAATTCTCTCTCCCAGATGGTTGGATTCTTTCTTTTTTAGGGTCTTTAACTATTCTGATTATAAACTCATGACACCGAGATACATAACGGTGGGGCACTGGAGGAGAACAAGGCTTATAAGAGGGAAATACGGCTTTAGGGGGCTTACGGCACTAGTTTTGTAAAATAAAATTGTCTTGGGTCTATGCAGTTTTACTTATTATGTCTCTGTTGAAATTTTCTGTAGTGTTTTCTCCAGCATACAAAATGCAATATATTTGTTTAATTTAATGTTTGCTCTATAGCTATAGCTATATCTGGATCTGTATGTATGTATTTAATTTTGATAAAAAGACACTATGCAACAGTGGATGCCATCAAATTCTAGAAAATTCAGGCAATTGCGTGGAACCTGCTAGGTAATGACTTTCTGTGGCATGTTCAAGCTGAAAATTGCCTTACAGGACAAATATGCAGTGATTCCCCCCACACCCCCCCCCCCCCC